>NC_044924.1:8370962-8427637 GCF_003576645.1 Ipomoea triloba | reverse complement strand
TATATATATATATATATATATATATATATATATATATATATTGATATTATATTTTATATTATATTATACATGGCTCGCGAGCGGCTCGTCGAGCCACGAGCCTAAAGAATTATAGCTCGAGCTCGGCTCGATTGTTAAACGAGCCGCTCGAGCTCGGCTCGAGCTCGACTTTGACCGAGCTCGAGTCGAGCTTTGACCGAGCGGCTCGCGAGCCGCTTGCGAGCCGCTCTGCTCATTTGCAGCCCTATGCCAAATTATCATCATGCAACTAATGCAACATGAACTTTATTCATTTTCAAATATTAGTTGACTAATAGTTGACATGCAAGTGTGCAAGTTTTTAAGAGAAAATAAGGATAAAACTATTTCTTTTTTTAAACATGCAAAACATATATGTGCACATATACTTATAGGTATAGCCACACAAGAATAGGCCCAAACATAAATGTAAAGACAACTATAGATAAACATGGATTGCCATCCAAGTCTGATTAAAGTAAATGGCATATGTTAACTAAAGAAGCAACTAATATAAGACAATCCCAAGCAAAAACCCACACACACATATATGTCCATACACTTATACAGTATAGCCACATGCAACAGATGGATAGACCCAAGCAACAGATAAAAAGAATAGATGTATGAACTAGCACAGCAACAGATATAAAACGAACCTGAGCTAAAACCCATCCAACAACCCAATCTATGTCACTTCTGTGATTAGATATTAAGAGAGCATGTTCTTTACCTAGAAAATTAGCAGAACACAACCATGATAAGAACAGCTAAACAGACATGGTGCATACGTATGACTGTTTAACAACTGAAAAACCTTACCCATAAGTTTAAATGTCTCCGGATCTGTATACAATTGGACCTACAATACAAAAAGTACCAATATGACAGACTGAACTCACCAATTATAAACATGGAAATGGAGAATGGTAACTTTACTCAAATCTGAAGAAACATTTTGCTATTTCACTGTTAATCTGAGTAAATGTAAAGCATTACCATTTTCCAGTTGCAAGTATCAGAACCACAAGAAAGATAACCAATAGAAAAGATTTCAAGTAAAAAATGATCTGATTATTTGAAATTTGATTGCGCACTCAAAGTATGGACAAGAGGGCAAGACCATAGTGAAAATGATTGCAACTCTTTATTGAAGCAGTGGCACAGTTAATAAATGCCCATTTAATTTAAGGCACTAGTGCATTCTAATTAAATGGGTTAAACATGGAAAATACATTGCCACCCATGTAGAATTCTCTTTGCCAGCCTGCCAAGCACAGCAGTATACATGTTACCCATTGAAAAATGACTTACTCGAGAATCTTTTGCTCCTCAAAAAACTCACTCAGAAAAGTATTCCTTTTGACAAGTGATTACAACTTTCAACACATTCCTAGGCCCTAGGTGAATAGGTAGTTTTGATGTTGATACAGTGAGGTTGCAATTCATACTTTGGATAACAAAGCAACTTTGCTACTTAAGACAAGAAACAAATCATCAATACTGATATTGTGTAGTTCATAGGTGCAAGTCATTGTTCACAAGTTACAACCTACTTCAGTTAGTATAAAGAGTAAAGACACATGCTTAGCAAATAGAGTATTTAATGCAATAATCAACTAATCATCTAGATTGAAAGACTGACTAAGGTAAGCAAGCATAATACGGGAACCAATCGAAGCATTACCTTGACACCAGCCCACCAATCAATGAGCCACACAAGCTCCAGCCACAACAGCTCTGCAAACAGCCTATTTATCCTCCTGTATGTGCTCTTTGAGAATGGTCTTATAACAACATAGCAAGTAGCCTGAGAATTTTCAATTTACATAAAGGGAAATCTATTAGCTTAAGCAATGTTTTTACACATCCAGCTCACTGAATTATTTTAGAAAAGAAACAACTAAATAAACTCAATACTTCCCTTTACACGCTACTTGAGTGAATAAAATGATCAGTTAACAACCAAGCACCAAAGAGATCACGTAATTAACTCATCCAAAAACCTAGGGAGTATGGATCAAACTTCAAACCACCCCAAAAATCCCTGAAATTCTACTCCTAACAAAGGCTATGTTTAATCAACTCTACAAAATGCCTAATACCAAAATGATCACATTCAAGTCCTTAGCTACTAGCATGACCGGAAAAATGAAAGCATTTGAGGAGGATTAGAAAGAACACCTGAATGGCATTGGTGACAAGACCGGAAATGAAGAAAAGAACGCCCACTGGGACGATAACAGCTGCCGCCGCAAACGCCATGACGGAACTCCCGACTGAATCAAAACCTGTATAAAGAGAAAGAGAAAGAGAAAGAGAGATCGAGAGTTGAAACTGGAGAGCTAAGCGAAGACTGAAGAGTGGAGTGATTTATAGATGAATCAGAAGGGATCAAAAAAATAATACAAAGAAAAGAAGTTTACATCTTAGAGTATAGATATGGTGCCGACTTGAGGTTGAGGGTGGAATGAATGGGGAAGTTATGGGCGCTGCACTCTGACCCCCCGCGCTTTGAACGCCGTTTCATATTTCAAGGTGTCCCGTGCACGACAGCTAGGAAGACGATGTATTTATGAACTACGGAGTTTTTTTTTTTTTTTTTTTTTCCTTTCCCCTCATCACGGGCATTTCATTGATGGGAGTTTTAATTTCTTAAAATTTCAATTCTTAAAATTTGGGAAGAAAAATATTTATCATGCTTTGTTGATAGGAGAATTAATTTACCAGAGGTTTAATTCTTAAAATTTGAAGAAAAATACTAATTTCATGATTTTTGTAGTGCTGTTTAAATTACTACTAACATTCAATAGTTGATAATCGACTTAGAAACTGATAAAGTCATTTCTAGACAACAAAGTAATAAACACAAGTCAAAAATGATAGTCAACTAAGTTGGAAGCTCATCCATATCTAATTCTCATCCAAAATAGTCATTATGACAATAGTATTTTATACTTCAAATTGTATTTGACTTGGATAAAAGATGTAATATAATAGATACAACTTCATTAAATATGCAAGATTATTACATATAACATCATATAAATTTTGTAGTTATTTTACATCAATGACTATTATCGTTAAAGATTAAACTAATGATAATTAAGTGTTCTCGACTAAAAGGTTAATGCACCTTGCATTGGATCAAGCTATATCGACTAACCATTGTTGTCAAAAATCCTACTCATATAATATGACAATTTATGATTCATATTTGATTGATAAGTATAATCTTTTTTTAACATATATACGGTATAATTAGTTCGGTCACAATACCCCGGCTCAATGAATAAAAAAGATTTTATTGTCACACCAAATGATAAAAGAGTTATGTAAAAAAAAAAATGTATTTAATTTGTAGCTTTATCATCTCATACGGATTAATATGTAATGAGAATTAAATTCATAAGTTCTGGCAAGTATATGCAGGTCATTAATGGGCTCCGTATAGTATTTAGGATTTAGCATTATGTATGTATTGATTATTGAATATATTATTTTGACATTTATACGTGGAGTTTGTCCCAAAACATAAAGAGAAATAAAGGAATATAAACAAACCTTTGGTACACACCAAAGAAAATGGCACCTAACAAAGTATATATAATCACCTAAATGCATGCCCTTTTTCTTTCCTTTTCTCAAAAATAAACATTTTTCTTAGTACTATTGACTCCATTATAACATGTAGTATTTGACTATCTGTTCATATATAGTTTCTCAACCTATTGGGGATCAAACTTGTGACCTCTCATTTGGGGAGCTACAATTATGACACTTGACAACAATGTCTTTGCAACTACATCAACAATTAGTCACCATAATTTGAAGAGAAGGTGGAAACAAAGCACCACATTGTCATCACCTCATTAACACTATTAATTAGGAGATTATATTGCTATGTATAAAAAGTATACTTATTTTTTCACTTATGTTCACTAGGAAGCAAATTAGGTTATTGCATACTAGCAAATTAGGTTTAAGTGGTCTTTATCAGTTGGACTGTCTTCTCAAATAAATTAGACATATTTTTTTTATATTTATATTGTTGGTGTTGTATATCCTATTCTGATGTAATTGGTTGCTTCAATTCCCTTCAAATCTATCTATATATAAAACCATTATTCTCATTCTAAACTTTCCCGCCCAAAGTTAATGGTATATATGTAAATTCAGTTATTTTATTTATTTATTCATTTAATTTATTAATTATCAATTAATTATTAATTTATTATGGTTAAATGTTGGTGATTGAATAATTGTAATATATTAATTGCTGATTGAATAATTGATTATATAATTGGTGTGATATATATGTCATAATCACACGAGAATTATTTTAGTAAAATTATATGCCATAATCACACGAGAATTATTTTAGTAAATCCAAATATATATATATGGTTATTTTATTAATTAACTATATATATTTCTATAAAATTTATTGCCATAATCCCAAGAAAATTAAAACCTCTACTCCAATAGCATTCTTCCTAATTTTATTCCATAATACCACGGGAATTATTTTAGTAAAACCAAATATATATATGGTTATTTTATTAATTAACCATTTATATATTTCTATAAAATTTATTACCATAATCCCAATTTCTTTCATATAAGTTCCGAGCATGAGAGATTGCTCCCTCACAACTTCTGAACTCGGCAAAGTTGCCATTCGTTTCGTAGATTTCCGATCACAACTCTGATAGACAAGCTCAAGACTCAAGAGTAAGTGAAAATCTTTTGGTTTCTTTCTTTAGATTCATGGTTATGCTTTGTTGTTCTTCCTTTCATTGTTTAGTTTATGATTTCGTGTAAACAATTGTTTTGAAATTTTTTGTAATTCAATTTGGTGATGATATACCATTTCCTAGCGATAACGAAGCCCCATCGTAGCATGCACCAAGAATTGCACCGACCTACTTGAATCGGTTGAAAAAGATGATTTTTTATGCGTAGTCGCCGGCACCGGTAAATCGCAAACATTCACCGGGTCATCTAGGGTAAATGAGAGGGGTTAGCGGAGGAAGAGGAGAAAGAGCATACCATATTCTTCCCCGCAAGTGAAGCCGAAGAAAGATTTTCTTGACTACGAGAGAGTGGATTGGAAAAAGTTAAACGTGATTCAAGGCCTTGAATTATATATTGGGGTTTTTGGGTGTAGAATAACTGATGAAGATTGTTGAGTGCTTTTACCACCCGTATCAACAATTAGATCAGGAAGGGCAATGGATGAGGAGCAAATGGCGTGCAAAGGTTTCAATTCAGTTGTTGTTACAATTATGCAGTGGTAAAATTACATATTTTTCTATCTCTAAAAGTTATTTTTTAATTTATGGAGAAGTTTCTATGTATTTTCTTTTTTAATTTGGTTTGGTTGTTGTTATAAATATATTGTATTAAAATTACTTGTTATTTCTATCCCTTAGTTGTGTTTCTTTTGAAAAGTTTATCTTATACTCTTGCATAATATTATGGTTTTGGGATAGGATAAAAATAATAATCCTCTTGGTATAATGAAGTGGATCTATTGCATGAATAATAATAATATAAAATTTATACATTAATATAATACTGATGCTGTTAAGATCATAATAATAATAATAATAATGATAATAATAATAATAACAATACTAAATAATTCAGAACTCTTAATATAATTTCCGAATATAATTTTTCTAATATAATTTTCATAATATTAATAATAATATAATAATAATCCAAAATGCTTAATATAAGTTCCTAATTAAAATTTTCTATTAAATATGTTTATAACGGTAATTACAAATATAGTATTACGAAAAATTAGCAGGATTGATACTAGCTAATCAATTTTCTAATATAATTTCTTTTGTCATATTTTAATTTTTTAGTACTATATATCATATTTTAATTAATTGATACTTTTCCTAATATATCTTAAGGCTTCATCAATTTTTTATAATGTTGATCCATATGTTAATCTGTTTATTTAGGTAATATATATAGGTAAGTACCATACCATCTAAATAACCCATGGTAATTACCAATTGTATTTAACATCTAAATTTATTATGGTATAATTAAACATTGAGAATTCCTTCCTATGATGATTTTTTTTTTCACTTCAAATAATATCAATTGCCCATTCACTTCCTTTTATTACTTTTGAAAAATTATAGAAATAAATGAATTAATATTTTCCGTTATTTAAATTTTATATTTTTATATAATCAATTAAGGACTTTTCAAAAAAGTATAATCAATTAAGGAAATTGATAATACACCTATTAAGTCCATCATAATTAAAGGATATTTAAAAAATTATGATAATTGTTCCAATTCACAGATTATTACGCTAATTTACAAATTATTGTGTCCATACAATTATGCAAATTATTCAAATTCACATATTATTACACATAAAGTTATCCTAATAGTTACTTTTGAATAAAATCTTTAACTATAGTAATTAAGAAATTAATTCACACATTATACTTTTATTAAACTATTTTTATACTTGCCAAAATATAGCTTGCCATACTATAGATTTATGTAATCAATTAAGGAATTGAAATTAGTGGTACACTTATTACGACATAATTAAAGGAAATTAAAGGTACACATATTACATCAATAATTAAACAAAATTAAACTTACACGTATTATCTATGTTATCTATACTATATATAAAAGTAAAATCCTCCTATTTCATTTTTTCCCGCCCAAGCTTTTGTAGTCAATTAATTAAATATTTTATTGGTTAAATAATTAATAAAGCTTATTTGGTAAGAAAATGTAAAATGGAAATTAACTAATATCTATTAATTGGTAATATCGTTGTTATATTCACGTATCAACACTATTAATAAAAGTAAAATCATTTATCGGAAAAGGAAAATGATATTACTAATTGACTAAAAATTATTTTTAAATTTAATAAAAAATAATTATACTTTCCTTTTGAAAACTTTAAGTTATTTAAACTTTAAAAAAAATAATTTGACATGGGTTGTTAGATTTTTATAATAATCAAAATTAATTCATTCAAATATAGAGGAGGAAGATAAAACTAAATGCAATATGGTGAAAATGAATACACTTAAAGTATAAAAGTATAATTACACATATATAAGTGTGATTGACTAATAATAATTAGCTAATAATTATTATGGTAATTAAGCTAAACATTGATCGTTGAATTTATTTTTATAATAACCATAATTAAATTATTTTCTCATTTTTCACATATTTATTTTAGTAATAATATAATTACATAAGTCATATTACTTATAGATCTTCTTAAGATAATTGTAGACAAACAAATCATATATTATTCAATTAATTGAGTAATACTTTTGCACTAATCTTATAATCAAATAAATGTACACGTTCAATATTAGAATTTTTTATAATTTCATCTTTATTTTTATTATCTCAATATATAATTAAAAAAAAATTATCTATGCATCGCACGGGTAATTGGACAATTATTTGTTATAGTTCAAGCAAGAAAAAACATCATAAAACATAATCGATCCAACCAATTTCATCAATTGCGCTATATAATATTCAATGTTATAATTTATATAATTGTATATCGATACAAATATTCTTAAAATATTATAACAAATCCATTCCGTGCAACGCACGGGCAAAAATACTAGTGTATAATAATAATAATAATAATAATAATAATAATAATAATAAATTAGTCCCTTACCCCTCTTAGTGTGGCTTTTATTTATTGGGTGCTCATTAATTAGCTAACGCAACATTAATTAGAAAGAAGATTTAGTAACCAATTAACTAATGCCACCTGAATAATGGATTGAAATTTGGATGGAAAAAATAAGAAGGGTATCAAACATTGCTCATAAATTAATTAATATATAAAAACAAAAACAAAAACTGACAATGAGACAACATCTTTTAAAACAGCTCTATTCTGATTTAATCAAGATAAAAAAGAGTTTAATTATATATACACACATTCCTGTAATTTTGATTTTACTTGTGCATGAAAATCAAAATAGAATAGAACTATTTAAAGGTATATTTATTATGCAACTTAATGAAAAAGGAATTGAAGTAGATCGTTTTCAAAAAAAAAAAAAAAAAAAAAATTGAAGTAGATCAGAGTAGCAATAATGTAATGATTTGGGGAGAGAAGTTGAATTTATGATGGGTAGATAGAGATGCACATGCACTCCATCGCTTTCAACGAGTAAGGTACGTACCAAAGTGACATTAGAGCAGATAAAAGCTTCTTTTCGCAACGCTTAGAAAATATGAGAAAGTTATACTACATGAACTTTCTTACTTTTATTTTTTTATAGAGTAATTTAACAGTTTCATTGTCTTTGGTGATTTAGTCTCAAATTATTATTTTTATCATTTAACATCATAAATTATCATGTTTTGAACATTTTTATCTTTCCAATGACAAAAAATATGTTTCTTTCGTTATTTTCTTTTCTTTTTTGCTCTTAAACTGTAATAAATGATTCACATAATCATGGACTAAAGCAATAGCAATAAGACTGAAGCTAATCGGGTGGCGACATTTTGAGCTTTCCAACTGTGTTGCAAAATGATTTCCTTGCACCCGAAGGTCCTCATGTACTCAGTATCGCCATTGACAAAGGACGATTTGGGGTTGGGATTGAAGGAGATGAAGACAAGAGCCAAGTGAAAGAGCTGAGATGGTGCAATCCACGGTTGAAGAGACAAAATAAATAAATAAATAATTGGTGCAAAAAACTGGAAATTAAAAAAACTGAAGATATAAAAATACTCTGGCCTAAAAAAGGGTTTAACCAGAAAAAGTCATAGTAAGGATAAAAAATATCCAAAATATGATAGTCTAGGTTGTTAAATGGAAAAAATAATTGTTTGTGACTAAATTTAGAATTGTCACAAAAACAATGAACCTCGTTGAAATTAACTCATTGAAATGATAATAATAATAATTTGAATAGACAAAAATACCATTGTCTATAATAGGATTTCACTAAAATAAAAGTCACTTGAATGATTACAAGTGTCCAAAATATAATAGTCTAAGATGTTAATTGGCAAAAATGATAATTTGAGACTGAATTTGAAATTGTCACCAAAGACAAATGACCTATGCTAGAATTAACTCTTTTTAATATGACAAATGATAATAAGTTATGTTATGTGAGTGTTATCATCAACTGAGAGTGAGTATAAGTTAGGAGTAAAATTTAAAATCACTAGTATTTTTCATTTGAGAATCAGACAGGATGTAGTCAGCAGCTGCTTTGCTTGTATTTTTGTCAATGTCAATGACAGCTACAATCTCATATCTTCCGTCGAACTGACAAAATCCCATGTCAACGTGACTAGGTGAGGGGCCGGGGAACAAAGGTTTTTATTTTACTGTGCTCACTCACGTAATATTAAGTGTTGTTGATAGTTGTGTATGCGGTACGTAAATTATATATTCGATAAGGATTCATTTTGTAAAATCAATCTTGGATATGACATCGTTTTTATAAAAAAAATAAAAAATAAAAATTTCACCGTCAATGGTGTTAACTATTTATATGTTCATAAATTCAAAGTTTAATGTTTGAAACTTAAACATTATATATTACTAAATTCAAAGCTTAATGTTCATAAATTAGACACTCTGGACACATATTGTGGTCATGACACTAACTATGTTTTATGTTTATAACATGTTTTATATATGCTCAAATACTCAAAGCTTAATGTTTCAGAAACTAGATATATATGTACATATAATACATACTATATGTTCTGAATATTCATAAAAAACAAAAGTAAATATTTGTTGAAATGCAATCCCCTTGTCTTGTTGTCTTGTTGATGCTTTAATGTTCTTGATGAAGTCAAAGCTAGTGAGTTTAGGTTGTGGCCCTCCCATGTGAGAGGTCACAGGTTCGATCCCTAGTGGAGGCGTTGGCTCTTCGTACTTTAGTAGGTTGAGAAAGTATGTATGAACAGATACTACATTGTAACAGAGTCAATAGTATTCAAAGGGTGCTTTAATTTTATTTATTTATTTATTTTCATATTTGCTTGGAAAAATGGAGAAAAGCTCTGTATCTGTTACAGTATAATGTTGGTATTCAAAGGCCCAAATTATTTAATTGGAGGCCTAGCTAATTAATATTCGATCGTTATACCCTGCACCACGGTGCACATAGCAATGTGCATCACGTACGTAAAACGACGTCGTTTCGGTGTTAGTGGACGCGGATGCGAATGACTCAGGGAATTCATTATCTATAATACACATAATCATTATCTATAATACACAGAACGTTTGCCTAGAATACACAGAATGTTTGCCCAGAATACACAGAATATTGACACAAAATACACAGATGTTAGTGGACGCGGATGCGGACGCGAATGACTCCAGGGAATTCATTATCTATAATACACATAAGCATTATATAAAATACACAGAATGCTTGTCTATAATACACAAAATGTTTGCCCAGAATACACAGAATATTGACACAAAATACACAGAACTCATCCTCCTAACATTCGAATGCACAAACACATCACAACATGTGTTAATAACATGAATACACAGAATATTTACACAAAATACACATAACTCATCCTTCTAAACATTCGAATGCACAAACACATCACAACATGTGTTACTAACATGAAATCACATGTGTTACTAACATGAATACACATAACGATTGTCTAGAATACACAGAACGGTTGCCTAGAATACACTGAATGATTGCCTGGAATACACAGAATATTAACATAAATACAGAGACCGGCCGAAACGGAAAACGTGATTTCCAAAAAAAAATGGACGATTAGTTTACAATGCTCAAAACGACGTCGTTTAGGTACGTGATGCATATTGCTATGTGCACCGTGGTGCACAGTATAATTTGCTATTAATATTATGGCATTGGAGGCTGAAAGAAGGCCCGATTTGGCAAGCAATTAGAAGAATGTGACAATTCCGATTTCCGTGGCTATTATATCATAGGTTTGCCAAATGCCAACCCATCGCAATAAAAAACCACGTTTGTTATTGATGGATTTAATTAATTTAGGGTGTCCGAATTAATAAATCCAATAAATAAAAGAAGAACGATATTCAAGGTGATTGCAATTACCATCTCCACCTCGTTAAACTAGAACTAGAATATTTATAAATATGAATAAAACATCGTGAATCTTTTTTAATTTAATGAGTAATCTATGATTTAAGTTCTAGTTTCAATATGTTAACTCCGAGTTTCAATTTATTCTCCTTATCGTCTCCTTTCACTCCATGGGGAAGATAAAGATGGGGAGGGGTAGGGTTTTTTGTTTTTGTTTGTTTGTTTTTTATTTTATTTTATTTTATTTAAAATTATTAAAATAAATTTTAATGAGATGATCGCCGTGTCAGTAGTAGGTGGGAGAACAAATCAATTTTAGTATAATTGCATGATTTCGAACCATTTAGGAACTCAATTGTATTTTTTTACAATTGAATGACTAATAAATTACATTTTTACGTAGTTCGTTGAGCTATTTGAACATTATTGCTTATCATATTTAATCATTTTGAGCATTATTGCTTATCATATTTAATCATTTATTTTTAATTTGAACACGTTTAATATCATGAGTTACTAATATTGACATATTTACAATTTTATGAAGTTGATTCCTAATTAAGATAATTTGGTAATTTTGCAATTTTAATACTCTTTTCTTAATAAAATCCATTCATGAACAATATAATAAAAGATGTAGCATAGCCAAAAATAAGTTAAAGATTTTCATTAGAAGCGTGTCAAATTGTCATTTATCATGTTTAGGTATGTTTTCCAATAGGCAAATGTTTACTGAAAACATGCTAATTCGGACACAATGTTTCATTCTTGTTATGTTGATGCTGGCTTCGATCCTCATACGAATACAGCTGCTTTTGGTGCTATTATTTTCTCTCATTAAGGGTCTTTTATTGCTGCGATGAACGGTCCTCTTCAGAATTGTAACTCCTCTTTTATGGCTGAGACAATGGCGTGTAAGGAAGTTTTAGCTTGGTTGAAGGATAAACGTGTGTCCTTGGTGTATATTTTCTCGGATTGTTCCAGGCTTGTTCACAGTCTGTCAGCTTCACCGCTTAATATTAGGTCGTATGATGGTATCATTCTTACATACTGCAGGAGTCTTATGAATTGTTTTAATGATTGTTCTTTATGTTTTGTCCCTAGGACATATAATTCTTTAGCTCATTCTCTAGCTACAACGGCCTATGCTCAGCAGCTCAGGTTAACAATTTGTTTTGGGACTCTATTCCCCCTGCTTTTTTGAGTAATATATAATTCATCGTGTGGTTTGTTTTCAAAAAAAAAATAAAATGATTTCTAAGCAACGAGGGTGAGGTGTGCTGAATAAGTCCAGTTATGTTCTACAAATAATGAACCCCATATACAACGAAAATAAGCCTATAATATACATGCATAAATAATCAACATTCAATCAATTTGTACATGCTTAACCAATGAACATTATACATATAAATAATGAAGTCTCAAGTTGTTTTCATACTAACTTGTACACATTTAAATAATGAGCATTACATATAAAAATAATTTACTTTATGTATGGTCCTATGTACAGTAGACTATGGTCAACCTAATAAGCGTTAACCACTACTTGGGTGTGCAGTAGGTAAATCATGCTCCTATGTTATAATCCACAAACTATACAATAGAGGTAAACCGCATTAGGAAGATCATGTGAGATAAGTTCGACTGAAAGGGTGTAGGCAATAATAAAAATGGTGACCTTTAGACATAAGAATCATGCTCAACACACTCGTCCATGTATTATTGGTTATAAAATTCAGATACACACATACACATATACATACAATTATTTAATTAAATATTTATTTTGAGTCTTTAATTTCAACATATGTTTACTATCAAACCAAATAAAATAGGGACATTATTGGCACAAAAGCACATTCATAGTCAACCAATGGTTCATTTATTACAACTTGAAACAATATTCATTAAATTTAAAAACTATAAAAATTTGGGGCGGTCACTGATTATGACAGTCCATGCTTGAATTAATTTAGTGGCGATCCCCTAATCAAAATAAAATTCGAAAATGAAATATAAAGTTTATATAATAATGGCTTTAAAAAAAAAAGGAAAAAGGAAAAAAAAAAATAGGACAAGTTGAAGAGTCAAGACTTTACAGGCTGTTACTGGCAAGGTTGAAGCTCCTTCACCACTCACCTCCATTTATGTTGAGAGATAATTGACTTTTGTTAAACTAATATAAATATAATCTAGAATTTTTTGCATTTTTAGTCCCACGACTATTGTGGTACTTGCAGAATTGGTCCACGACTTTCAAACTTTGCAATTTTAGTCCATGACTATTGTTTTTGTTGCAAAAATAGTCCTTTTCCAGTTAACATCTCGCCGGAAAGTACATCCGGCGGATTTTCCGGCAAGTTTTCACCAGAAAAAAATCTGATATATTTTTCTTCAATTTTTCGTTGGAAAAAAAAAATTCCCTTTCAAGTAGTATTAAAATGGACATTTACATTGTTGAAAAAAATCCATCTTTCTAGTGGGAAAACATCGATTATGCCGGAAAAACATATATTCTTATTTTGGTAAATTAATTAAAGTTAAAACTCAATTTTAAAAAAATTAAAGTTAAAACTAATTTATTTTTTTAATTAGTAAAATTATGTACAAATTCAAATTTTTTGGTACTTTTTAGTTTAAATTTAATCTTAATAATATTATTTTGTTGATCATGAATTTGTACTAATAATTTTGAATTTGTACTTAATTGGCTAAAAAATAAAAATAATTAAAGTCTTAACTTTAATTAGTTTAATTAGTTTTAATTTTTTTTATTAAAATAGTCAATCACATATACATTTCAAATAGCTTAATTTGCTCCAAAGTCCAAATAGCTCACTGCCAGTAGTGTTCACCGCCATTCTGCATTTCTATTTCTTCAATTGATTTTGACTTCAAAATTTTTATAATTATTTTAACTTAATTAGAAATTAATTAGTTTTAACTTCAATTAGTTTACCAAAATAAGAATATATGTTTTTCCGGCATAATCGATGTTTCCTTGCTTGAAAGATTATTTTTTTCAACAATGTAAATGTCCATTTTAATACACTTGAAAGGAGAATTTTTTTCCAGCGAAAAATATGAAAGATTTTTTCCGGTGAAAACTTGCCGGAAAATCCGCCGGATTTATTTTCCGGCGAGATGTTGATTGGAAAAGGACCATTTTTGCAACAAAAACAATAATCGTGGACCAAAATTACAAAGTTTGAAAATCGTGGACCAATTCTGTAAGTACCACAATAGTCGTGGGACTAAAAATGCAAAAAATTCATATAATTAATTACTGATTAGCTACATGCAAGATTCCCCATTTATTTATTTTATAAATAAAATCATCATCATATTATTGATATTTGATTGCTTTGAAATCATGACTCACAGTCCCCACGTCCAATCACAATAAATTACGGACTATTAAATGCCTTATTAAAACTATTATCTTTTTCATCATGTTTTGGGTATTTAAGCAAGAATCTATTTGAAAATCAAGAAAATGACTTTAAAAAAAACAATTAAAAATGAGTTATTTTTTAATTTTTTTTTTCAATGTTTGGTTGTATTCTATAAAATTGTCTTAGTGTGTTTGATTTATTTTCTGAAAAGTGAACTGAATTGTATAACTAAACATTTTATTTTTTTGGTTTAGAATATAACATTTATAATATAATATAAAAATTTTAAATATAATAAAAAATAACTAATAAAATATCAAAATAACTTACTAAAGTCTTGCAATTCAAAATAACAAACTAAAATAACCAAAGTTTTACAATCCACAATTACGAACAAAGATTACTAAATGTTGGTGTTGGTGTTGGTGGTGATGTTGATAGTGGTGGTGGGGGTGTTATTTGTTGTTGTTGTTGTTGTTGTTGTTGTTGTTGTTGTTGTTGTTGTTGTTATTATTATTATTATTATTATTATTATTATGATGATGATGGTTGAAATATGTCCTTCAATTGATAATAACTTTACTTGCACAAAAAAGTATTAAAAATATAATTCAACATTTTATCTAATTAATTTAAAATATTAGTTATCACATTAGAAGGTACAAATTGTTTACAAGATATATAAAGATTTTTTTTTTCTTTTGAAAGGTAACAAAAATATAAAACAAAATATTATTTTCAAGGGTTGAGTTGGTTAAAACTCATTCATCATTATATTGGGCAGACATTTGACTTTTTATAGTCGCTACTGATTAGCTAGCTGCTTGTACTATAATCACCATTTAATGCAAATTGCAAAATAAGAAGAATTCGCAAAACACAATTGGTTCTTGTTTTTGTCCAATTGAAATAATCAATTTTGTACAACTAATTAGAAAATTACTGTAAAGTTAGAATAAAATTCTATGAGCACATTTAAACTGAATTTAGATTAATTTTATAATGATTGAGATATTATATGCTGTATCGAAATAAATTATTACCTACTTCAATCCTGGCTTCTAATTATATACTTTAAGGATTGACTTTTATGTATGCACATTATGTTAGAGTCAAACTTTGTGAACCTAATTCAAATCAAATCTTAAATAGTTTTACAATGACAATTAGCAAAAATGCAATCAAAATAAATGTTTCATTGATTCATAATTCAATCATTGCCTCTCATTATAACTGAAAATCCAAAAAAGAAAGTTCCCACTAAAATCAACAGTTGAGACTCGAGCACATTAGCACAATATCCGGCCAGGAATCTCTGTGGCAAAACCGTAATTTCAAAAATCCCTAGGTACAAACAAACAAAGCGTGTCAACAATCAAGTATCAATCCTCCAATTTCATTGAAGAGATTTCCAGGATGAAGAACCTTGCGGGTCTTACAAAAATGGAAAATCTACAAGAGATTTCTCGAATTGCCCAATCTACCCTTCGGCAAGGGCATTTCTCCGTCATTATAACGGCAGTCATCTTCACTGTTCACGTCTTTTGGTTCAATTCCATTTTCCAGCCTAAAACCTTGGCGGCTTCTATTTAAAGATTGTGACTTTTGCTGTGTGCACATGCATGGAATGGATGTATATTATACATGTATTTATTATGTAATATATATTTTTTTATGGGACCAGTTCGGTAACAGATTGTCAGCTGCATTTCAATAGGTAATTTCTCTCTCCTTTGGCAATTAGTCAACACCCTTTTCTTCTCCGGGTATGTAAGTATGGGTAATTGTATTCATCAGAAATATATAAAGATTGAATTTTTTTTAGAAGTTTTTATTAAAAGAATTTGTTAGTTTGGGACTTTGGGTACATACATATGAGTTGTTCTTCATGTTTCTGGTCTTTGAATTATTCAAAGAATCAAATTGTGTTCTTGCAGATCCGAGTCAGGTCTACGGGCTCACATTCACCAGCTTTCTTCAATGTTCATGCTTTTTGATATCTTTTGCTTGCATTTTTAGTCTCTGAACAATCTCAGCTGGTCTACTTGGTTGCCTTTTGCCTTTTTCATTTTAGAAAGGATATGTGTGTATGAAGAATTGTTGTTTGACCAATTTGTTGTGTAATTCTTCATAAAGTTTACTTCTTTTTTGGTCCCCTTCTAGTTCTAGATTAAAAGCTTGTGAGTTTTTATTGCCCCTGTGATGTATAGAGGCTTACATTTTTTTTAGTAGGTTTATTTGAGCTTTGTTTGTTTTCTGGTGATACCTCTTTAATTTGGAGAACTGAATTGCTTTTCTCAAGCTTACTTATTAGTTCCTTAAACTGTAACAGGGATTGTGAATTTGGGAAGGTCGACAAAGCTGTTGATTTACAGCTAGTGGCCTAAGAACCATGAGTTGAAAAGGGTCGTATCGGTTAATGCAAATTAAGAACTTGGTTTGAGACAAGTTAAAAGCGGAAGTCAGTAATTTGGGAGATCATGTTCTCTTTCCAGAAAAGATGTTCATGGTCCCTAGTGGCAAGTGGTGCTTCATTTGTGATCTTGGTTTCAGTTGTTCACTTATTCCTATACCCTGTCGTTCCTTCTCTGGACTATTTTAGTACAAATTCTTGTCTCCCAATTAATGGGTCAAGTGCAGTGGATGATAGAGCTTCCCAAGATAACAAGACAATCGAAGATAGAATGTATGTGACACTAGTCAATGGGACTTCTAAAGGAAGCCCGCCTCCTATGCTTGATTTAAATGCAGAATTTCCTGAAGATTTACATAATGCTGTGGTCTACCGTGGTGCTCCATGGAAGGCTGAAATTGGCCGGTGGTTAGCTGGTTGCGATGCAAGAAATGCATCAGTGAAAATAGTTGAGGTAATTACCAGCTTGATTTGTGAAATATATTTCTATCATGTTCTTTTCTTAACATATCAATCCAGCTTCCATGTCCATACTCGTATTCTGCTGTATTTTTGTTTTAAAGGGATTAATCATTTTATCGTGAGATCTAAATCAATATATAAGGTGTCTTCTGCTTTACAAGTTCTGCATGATAGTAGCTCATAAAACACCCATACTGTTAACAGCAAATCGGCAGCAAGAGCTGCAATAATAGTTGCAGCAGTCAAGGCGTTTGCAATCATGATCTGGGTCAATGTCGCTGCTTTCATGGTTTCAGTGGTTAGTATTTCTTAAGCTTCGTCCTACTACTAATTGAGAATATGGCATGCACAATAATATCTTTGGAGGGTGTGAAGTATGTCAAGTTGTGAATAGAAACAAGTGCATGCAAATTAAACACCCGCAAATGGTGGGTGAATTCGGGGTGTATAATGGTAACCTGTTAGCTTGCCTTAATCTTGTATCTTTGTTTGTATGTTAAGAGCATTTATTTATATCCTTTTTCACCAAAAAGTCTGCTTTAGTCTTTTACTATACATAATAATATGTCCATATGATCATATATCTGATTTTTCTGCAAACTTTTCCTCTCTTCCCTATTTTCCCATCCTTTCTCATCGTACAGATGCCTCTTGCAAAATAAAAAAGAACGGATGCTCATATGAAATTTGAGCCTGGAAATGGATTTCTATTGGGATATTATATCTTACTTATGATATCCATTACTAGGTGAAGGATGTTCAGAGAGGCTGGAGTTGAAGTGCAACTACCCCGAGTCAAAAGAGCAACCTTATGGGCGATGGGTTGTATCAATTTGTCCAGCACATTGTGACACAACAAGAGCAATGTGTTTTTGTGGGGAAGGCACAAAATACCCAAATCGTCCTCTTGCAGAGGCATGTGGCTTTAAGATCAAGTAAGCACATAAATCTCAGTATGCTGGCAGTCCACCTGTGGCTTCTATAGCAATCTGTGAACCATAGCTTTTGCATATATGATTTCAGCCCCCCATCTAAACCCGGTGACCACCCTATGACTGATTGGACAAAAGCTGATCCAGATGTCTTCACTACCAATACTAGCAAACGAGGATGGTGCAATGTGGATCCTGATGAAGTATCTGCTTCCAAGGTGCTCTTCAAAGAGGAGTGCGATTGTAAGTATGATGGACTTTGGGGCAGATTCTGTGAGGTGCCTGTTTCGAGCACTTGTATCAATCAATGCTCTGGGCATGGGCTATGCCGAGGTGGATTTTGTCAGGTAAGTTGCACTTGTATCATGGACCAGAAGATTAATGGAATTATTTTCTTTTCTGTTAATTTTACCATTTGACCCTTTAAATGCAAAAAACCAAGTTCTTCCTAAGAATCCTGGCATAGCACAACTTCTTAACTTCTTTTTTTAGTTCAACACTTTTACTTTTTAGCAATTGACAAGATACCTGCTTATCTGCAGTGTCATACTGGTTGGTTTGGGGCAGATTGTAGTGCTCCCTCTGTTCTGTCCTCCATTGGAGACTGGCCAAAGTGGCTTCGACCAGCCAAAATAAACATTCCAGATAATGCGAATGCCACAGGGAATCCTGTTAATATTGAAGCTGTCGTGGAGAAGAGAAGGCCACTCATCTATGTTTATGATTTGCCCCCAGACTATAACAGTCTTCTCTTGGAGGTTTGAACACTTTCTGCCAATTGTTTCTTATGCGTTTTAGTTAAAAGATTTTGTTCTTTGCTAATTGACTTTTGGGCATTATAGGGACGCCATTTTAAACTGGAATGTGTAAACAGAATCTATGATTCAAATAATGCTACAATATGGACAGATATGCTGTATGGTGCACAGGTATAGGTCAATTCTTGATGCCATTTAAGAAAAATCTTTATATGCTTCTTACATTGTTTATTGTGCTCAATGTTTCCTAGATGGCACTTTACGAAAGTATATTAGCCAGCCCTCATCGAACATTGAATGGCGAAGAAGCAGATTTTTTCTTTGTTCCAGTTCTTGATTCCTGCATTATAACTCGTGCTGATGATGCCCCTCACTTGTCCATGGAGGTAAGATTATAAGATGACAGAAACTTTTCTTCACTTTCTGATTCTAAACTTTTCACCCATAAGAAGGCACAAGTTTTGCTGACTAAGTTAATAACATACCACACATACGCGAGTGCATTCTGTTGTTGAAATTTATCAAATATTTTTTTTCAAAATCTGAAGCATTTTTACTCAGCCATTGAGTTACTGGCATAGTGGCATGCGTAATTTTGAAAAAACTATTTTAATTTGTGCTGGAATTTTACATTAAACAAATCAGAGTTTGAGGGAGGTGTGAATGTGAGTCGGGTAGAGTCAGAGAGATGAAGAAGATAGGAAACTCAATACAATTTAAAAAATAAAGGATTATATTAAGGTTTTATTCTATATTTCTACGTTTTGCAGTTATTTATCTTCATTATGGCATGCCAAATAGTTTGCATATGTAATAGCATGAATATGACTTCAGATTATGTTTTCTAAATAAAACAATTTCAGGAGCACAACGGCTTGAGGAGCTCTCTTACTCTGGAGTTATATAAGAAGGCTTATGATCATATTCAATCAGAGTACCCTTACTGGAACCGTTCATCAGGCAAAGATCACATATGGGTATGATATCTATATCTATATCTATATTGGCTTGAGGAACTTTAATATTTGGTATCCATGCTAACGATTTTTTGTTTCTGAACACAGTTCTTTTCATGGGATGAAGGTGCTTGCTATGCCCCTAAGGAAATTTGGAACAGCATGATGCTAGTCCATTGGGGCAATACAAACTCAAAGCATAATCGTTCAACAACAGCATATTGGGCAGACAATTGGAATTCAATTTCGTCTGACCGAAGAGGAAATCACTCATGCTTTGACCCAAATAAGGATCTTGTACTTCCAGCTTGGAAGCTACCTGATGGAGGTTCTCTGAAAGCTAAACTTTGGGCTAGGTAAGTTGTTTGGACGTCATCTGTCGTATAAATAGATTGGGACATTGTTGAACAAGTATGTATAGCTTTTTATTTTGGTTCAAATTTAAGTGGCAAACAAGAATTTCTTGATTAATTATTTGTGCAGGCCACGGGAGGCGAGGAAGACACTATTTTATTTTAATGGCAATCTTGGACCAGCTTATGATAATGGGAGGCCTGAAGCTACGTAAGTAAACTTCATCGATATACTGTAAAATTGGTGCATTTAATTTGAGGACTTTCTCATTGTTGGTCTACAAGACTACTTTATTAGTGCACCTTTTGCTATCTCATATCGTGATGAAACTTAGTATTCAAATGTTGATGTTCTTCAGGTATAGTATGGGCATAAGGCAGAAAGTGGCTGAAGAATTTGGATCGAGCCCTGACAAGAAAGGTAAGCTTGGCAAGCAGCATGCAAAAGACGTTATTGTGACCTCATCACGTGCTGAGAATTACCATGAGGAATTGGCTAGTTCTGTCTTTTGTGGGGTTATGCCTGGCGATGGGTGGAGTGGACGGATGGAAGATAGTATTTTGCAAGGGTGCATTCCTGTAGTCATTCAGGTAATCATACATTCTAAATACGGAGTATTTTTTTGCCCGTAAGGGCAGCCCAAGTGGTAAGAGAGTTACAGGGCGAGGGTTTACTCACTACTCACACTGTCAGGAGTGGGGTTTACCTCGTTAATCCTAAATATGGAGTATTTCGTTTCCATAGTCATGAACCTAGATGTCATTTGAGAAGCCCTCGAAAATGTGGTGGTACGCCTTCGCTACTAGCTATAGCTTTTGGCGTAGTGGTAAGCGCTTGATCAAACTATGCAGTTAAGACTGGCAGGTTCTGGGAGGGGATTGTTGGGTGGAGATATTGCACAACAGAAACATAATATACGCTTTTAAGAACTTAAAATGGTCGCATATTTGAAGTTTTCTGTGTCATTTTCTAAGCATCGACTTCTGTGTTCCCTGCATTCAGGATGGTATATACCTGCCGTACGAGAATGTCCTTAACTATGAAAGCTTTGCAGTTAGGATACGCGAAGATGAAATTCCAAATTTGATGAACATTCTCCGGGTAATCGTCTGCCACATTTGTCATTTGTGTTGTGGAAACAGACAGAAGCTGACCACTTGATCATGTTAATATTCTTTCTACAGAGTATAAACGAGACAGAAGTAGAATTCAAATTGGCAAACGTAAAGAAACTCTGGCAGAGATTCTTTTATCGCGATTCCATTTCCCTCGAAGCTGAGAGACAAAAGGATGCGTCTGGGCGCATCGATGACTGGGCCGAGCAGCTTTCACAGCTAAGTGAAGACGATGTCTTTGCCACATTCATACAGGTACGTCATGCCATTGGACACAAACAGTTTCTCGCCTTTCAACATCCTTTTTGTTAATGGCAATGAATATCTATGTTTTCTGAAGGTGCTGCACTACAAGCTACACAACGATCCTTGGAGACGATTAGTTCCTCAGAGGAAAAAGGAATTCGGATTGCCTGGAGAATGCTTAATGAGAACATTGGAGAATGCTTAATGAGAACATGATGTATACAGAAAACGTTAGAACACAGACAGCAGCTAAGGCATAAGAATGCCAACTGCAGGAGATGTAAAGGGAGCCACAAGAAGGCCATACAATTTTGGCGAAAATACAAATTTTTCTATGGATATGATATATCCTTGTGTAACAGCATTGCATTGCAAAATTACATTCTTTTATAGACATGTAAATCTGTTGGCACCAGGTGACAAATCAGTTATATTAAAAAGTGAAAAATTAGTTGATATATATTTCAATTATAGTTGCATCTTATTAAAAGTGAACACTTTCTCTATCTCACTTACTATCATTTCTCTTTTCTCCATTATTTTATCAGACTCGACATTTACTCGAAGTTTGGTGCAATCAAATCTTTGAGAGCTTTTCCAAAGAAATTTGTTAACTAGTCCATGCGAAATGCGATGAATATTACTGTACTATTATGGATTTTTATTTGAATGGTAGGTATGGTTGCATTTTCAAATCCGTGTTATATAATGATCATCAGCGGACTGTAGATAGGAAGAAGCAGACACAAAAAGTGAAATCTTTTTATGTTCTTATTGAGTTGCCAACTACTATATAGTGATGGGTAGTTGCAGAACCGAACCAGAATCAGGGTAGAAGCATGTCATTGATTCTTTGTGCTAAAATAGATTGAGAAAGTAGAGAATATATACTACATTGTAAAAAATTATGAGTGTTTTAAAAAAATTGCTCCTATCAAATTTGAATCCCAAATTAAATGAAGTCCACTGGGACTACTAAAAAAAGATAAATATGATCAACAACGTCAAATATATGGGACCAGGGACGAATTAAGAATATGATTTATAAAATTCAAATGAAATAAGAATATGATTTATAAAATTCAAATGAAACCATTTATAAAATTCAAATGAAATAAGAATATGATTTATAAAATTCAAATGAAATCATTTTTACACGAGGTAGTAGATTGTTGATAATATTAACCGTTAGGGTTGGCATATGAGTTCCCAAATTGAGGGAAATTTCACTCACATCATCCATTACATCCCCCCCCAAAAAAAATCATGCTTTTGGTTAGAATGTGATAAACTGATAATTGAATTAAAATTTTCTTGAATGTGATAAGGAAAATTTTACTTACACAGACATTCAATTACAACTGAGAGGTTCACACTATTTCTTACCCAGCATGACAAAAAACCAGAAGAGAAAATTCATGGAGAAGTCATACATGCAAGCAACTTCTGGCTCATACTCCGTACATCCAATGAAGGATCGGATTGAGAGAGGCTGTGAAGCAAGGCTCTAGCTTCCAGCAGTCCCACCGAAATACTTTCTATCACTGCCTCCTCGCTACCCATTAGGGATGCAAGTAACTTCGCCCCGCCCATCCTTTCCTGATGAACAAAATAACAACTCGATCTTAATTCCGGGATGAATCTTACTTGTTAAGGAACACACTTGAGTGAGAAACTCGTGACCAAGTATGGAAAACATGGCGTGAATCTTTGAAATACCTTGTCAGACTCTTCTCTCAGTGACCTGATGGAGGCTTCGAGAATGTCAGAGGAGTAAGGAAGAACTGCAGACTTCAGATGGTAGACCATTGAGAATAGAACCTGGATGCATGCAGACCTAATGTCTGAATCTGTAATCACCTGACAAAAAACATAAATATGACAAGCTAGTATTGCCCCCTAGCAAAGAAATTTATGTTCAGCCAAAGGGTAGTGATGGTGAGGAAAAGATTGCCAAACCTTGACTGAACGAATAACACGGGGAAGAATTTTAGAAACCAAGGCTTTCTTGTCAGAGTCTGGGATCTTCTGACAAGCACTAATAAGCACATTTGCCATGCACAATCGAAATGAGCGATGGGCAGTTTCTTTCTCCTCTGTACCCAACTTAAGAGGAAGTGTATCTGGCTCATCACAAGTCAGCTGCTGGGTTACATAATTGCAAATTGAGCTCACGCCAGCATCCCCTACATTTGTGTCATGGAACTTCAATTAACAGCAAGCAAAACTTTTTTGGGTGACGAGGAAAATTGACAGCCACTATCCAAGGGTGTGCACGGGGTAAACCTCACTCATTTATAATAGCTTGCAAGTAGCAAACAAAACTTTGACCCAGAGAAATGCTGGTCAAAGTATCACAGGCCTTACCAGAAATTGATTTCCCAAATGCTTTGGGAGCTTGTAGTTCAGTACACAGCATCAATGCCAGACAATCAATGCACCCATGTTGAGCCTTTGAAACTGTCGAGAAAATATCAAAATGATGAGATATTAAAGTTACTACCAAAGCCAGCTGATCTCAGCTAATCAATTACCCTCATCTTCATCCATTGAAGGCCATAACAAAATGATTTCCAGAGTCTTCCTTATTCTAAACACTTCCAGGTGCTTATATGATTCCATGCCCCGGACCTATTCCAGGAAATATAAGGGAGAGCAATGATCAGATTCCACAAATGAAGATGTCCAAAGGATGGAAGCAGAGATTTTGAATTAGGTCAAAGAGATCTAACCCTTAAAGATGTGCACATTGCAAATAGACAAGCTTTAATCTTTAGTAAATGCTTCATATCTGTGGCATTTTCCAATTGGAAGGAAATAATTGGAACAAGAACCTGCAGAATAACACAGATATAAAACCATATATGATGGCAAAAAGCACTAATGCCCACTGTAAATCAGCCATTAACAATTATTAGATCATGGGGATTATAAATTGGGATCTCATATTTACCTACCCATTTAATGTCAAGTCAAATGTCCTTATCTATTAAGAGATGTTTTTCAAAAGACTAGGATAGCAACACATAACATAAACTGCACTCGATAACTAATGTTCCTTTAGCTACACTAAAATGACAAAGAAGCATTTGCAAAAGTGACATCATTGCATACCTTGGGGTGAATTCTCCCACAAAGCTCAGCTGCAAGTTTCCGGACATCTTCAAATTCAAACTCATTCAATGCCCTGAGGGAGATAAAACATCAAGATATGATATTTTAATTTTGAAATTTACTCCAAAAAAATCATTCTTCTGAAAAACCTGTGGATTAGCAGTGCTGTAATGCACTCATTGATATCCATTCTGAAACCTTCAGTATCTGCCAGCAAAAAAACCATTTTTTATGGGATTGGGGGAGAGGAGGAGCTGGGTGTCAGGTGTTAGCTTTGTTGAACACTATCTGATTTCCAAACTAGGCAATAATTAAACTGAATTACTGAAAGCATACAAAATTACCCCTTGTAGCCAATTTGCTTGGTAGTTCACCATACACATGAGAAGAATCAAGATTGTCAAAAACTCTCAGGGGAAGCAGCCTAATCACAAGCAATGGGCAAAGACGACTGAAAATTGAAAGCTGCCTTTTTGCAGTAGCATTGCTTGTACAAAAACCCTCATTGAAGCTGCTGAAAAGGAGGGACAACAAGAGAGAGAGAGAGAATGGTTAACCATATTTTTCGTAAGTTGATTGAAATAAACTAATTGATCCACCACTGAGCAGTACACATGCAATTGGCACAGAATAAGAGCTGGCAAAAATTACCAAGTAGGACCCTCCTCTTGATTATCCTGTATGAGTTAGTGAATTATACTTTACAGTTAAATATCAAAATAGCATAGTTGCTCATGGTCTGTCATGCAAGGTGGCAATGCACATAATGAGTAACTATCAGTAGTTTGTTTCACAAGATATAATAGCAGATTAGACAGCAATTTTTTACCAATTAACCACTAAAATAAATAAGGTCATTGATTCTTGAAAGAAATACAAACACTTAAATAGTTAAATTATTGTTGTTGTTGTTGTTATTAATACTATTATAATAATATATTGTATCAATCATGCTCAGAGTATCACTAGATTGAACTAATCCACTCACTCCTCCTGCCTTCTCGTGTATGAGAGTAGTTGCTGGAAGACCAGTTCTGCAGCTTCTGCCAAGTGTTCACTTATGAAGCTCAGAAACCTGACAATAACTGCATTTGATGGTTCCACAAACAGCTTATTGATCAAAGGACCAATCAGCAAATCCCAATGTTCAACCTGCAGTTTGTTTGGACCAAGGAAAAATAAATTGTACTACACTGAGATATAAGAGACTGAAAAGCAAACTAACTCATTCCATCCTTACAAGGCAGATTCCTGCAGATAAAATGGTCCATAAATACTTTTTGTTTTTATTATACTTTCACATATTTCTCTCTGAAGGGGGGAGGGGAGTAGTGGAACTTAGGTAAAAGTAAGCTGAATGGATCAAATGAGAGATAGCACTATAACTCAAGGATAAGTCATAGGAAGAAAGAATACAGCAAATGCATTCTGCATACAGCAGGGGCGCTTTTTCATCATGTAAAAGATTCTAGATGAAAGAGTTTTTTCCATATAGTCAATAATGTATGTCCTGACTAGCAAAGAGCCTGGGAATAAGAAATGAAAGTGATTTTAAATGCATAAGGCTGGTATTGCGGAGCAAATGGCAAAGTCATGATTTACAAATGCTGAGTTCTGGAAAAGAAGACGTACAAAATGAAAAACCAAAAATTGAGTTAATGAAAGAGTTGCTACATGTCCAGACTTGATATCACATGGAATGGTTAAGTAGACTCAGAGAATAGCTTACAGTTTTTGACCACTGTGGAAGCAGCATTAGCACCCTATCGATATCTAACTGCGATCCTGATAGAATGCAATAAAGCAAGAAAAACAAGCGTGATTATTCAAAGAGAATCCCAAACAAACCAACTATAACATGGCAGCTGTCAAATCATATAAATCTCACAAGAGAACTTAAAGGTGTTAGAACCTAAACGTAATGTAACTCGATGTAAATTTTGTCCTGCTTGATAAATTAACCAAGCAAAATTGATTAAAAACTTGTTCTGGAGCTTCCACTATGTTTTATCCCTTCATAAGACCACCGAGTTGACATGAAAGGAACTGACCATGGGGCAAGAATATACTTGTGTGGAAAAATGACTGCACTAATCAAGTAGAAGAGGTGAAAAACCAAGCAAAGAATTGTTATCTGCAAAGGTACAGGACCCAAAAGCAACCTTTTGCTATCTGCAAATGTACAGGACCCAAAAGCAACCTTTTCATCTAACATATAGCTAAAAGTGAGGGGAAAGAGGATGCATGCATGAAAACCTAGTAAATGTAAAATAAATATCCAACTTATGACAAGCAACCTTCCCTCCATTCGCCCCACAAGTCTCAACCTTGTTTTCTTCCCTGATAAATCACATATGTATTTTAGTTAAGCTAATTGTAAAATTTCTTTTCTAGATCCTTGTTGTACATGGACGTTTTAATTTTTTATAAGAAATTTTTAATACTAAATACTACTATCACTGCCATCTTTCTCTTCCGGAATGTATTTATCTGATGTTCATCCAGCCAAATGATAATGCAATAATATTTAATTGCAATGCCATGTCAAATGTACTTTTCTAGAAAAGAAAACAGCACACCTTCTTTCGTAACAGCTCCAGTCATTTTAAGATTCATGTCCTGTGATAGGTTGCTGCAGAGACAACAGAATAGTTACAGAAGCAAGGGGAAGATGGCCAATTAAATCATATAAACCTTCAAAGAATCCAATTTCTTCATTTTCATCAGAAGACTATTATAAGACCAAGGTCCCAACTAATCAACCTACCTGAGACAGTCTATTAGGATGCACACAACCTCAGGATTCTGTTTGTAATTTTTCAGTAGCGATATGAATGCAGTTCCAGCAGATGATTGTACTCTTTCATTTGGCGAATAGATAAGATGGACCAATGAAGGCAAAACTAATGAAGGATCTGCAAGCATACAATGAAGGTAATGTGGTGTTCTCATTTAACAGACAAGTGTAAGAGACTAAGAGATATAAGACACGCAAGTGCTAGGAGGCTTAAAACAAACAACTAGGTATCAAAAGTTGGCAAATTTTTGCAGACGGTGCCTATGGACCATATCCTGCCCCATTACAATCATCTCATGAACTTAAATGATAGTAGATGGAGAACAATGCCCTTATCTTATGCAAAAGTATGGATCAATAGTGATGCTCTGTTCTACTCTGAGTAGTATTGAAATGTAACACACAGTTAATTGTCTCTGAAGCTAAAATATTAGTTAAGGTTATGTACAGGTGATTTCGTAATGAATACATTAAGCAGTGACAGTTGCAACTTCCAAGTTAAAAGTTGTCAGCAGATTTTAATTCTCAACTTACCAATGAAGGGAATCAAACTGGATGCTTGTTTGCAGATAACATCCTCTTCTTGCAGAAAATCCAACAAGTGGTTTGCTATATCTTTCCTGCACATCAGACCAATATAATATCTTTGTAGCAGTCTTTGGTGAAATGTACAAATACTATTCCACATAATGGACTCACAATGGTTAAAATATTAAGCCATGAAAGTTCACTGAAGTCCATATTCAAGATTCAAAGTTACTAGTTCCATACCACATTGATTGAGGAAGTGCATCATCTGATTCCAATGATATATGGATAATGTCTGAAATAAAGTCAAGAGCATTCCTTCTCTGTGAAAGAGTTCCAGTAACAAGTCGTTTTAGAACTTCTTTGAAGCATCTAATGTCTAAGCATCTGCAAACCAAAAATAGTGGGTTATAATGGTACTCGAGCTTATAATTTTGAGATGTCAGGAATTAGTGAACCAAACATACATGGAGCAATATTCTGCAACAAGCTTAATAACAACTTTTGCCGCACCATCTCGCTCATCCAAAAGGTGTAACAGCATTGGTAGACTAGTATCCATCTCTTTAGTTTCAGCACTTTTAGTCAACCTTTTGTTTGTCTTAAAGATGACAACACGAAGGATGCAGGTAGCTCCCTCAATTACTTCATCGTCAGCACTTTGAAGCTTCAAAAGATAACCAAAGCCTATTGTTGTCAAATTATATAGCAGAAGTATAAAACAAACTCTTAGCAGAAATATAATGTTTTTTCATGCAATATTTCATCATTAGCATGTCTAAATCTTATTGCCTAAACCATCCTACTAATCTTTTTAAGTACAATTTTAATTTTTACAAGGAAAATGACTAAGACTCTGCAATAAAAGTTGGTATAATTGTCATATCCAAAACCCAACAGGTTTGGATTTTTTTTACATTCTAGAAAGGATACATGCCACAACACTTCACACTTCACTTCACGTGTCCTAAGTTTAAAAATTTTGTATTGTTGAAGGTACAACATATTTAGATTTTAGAACATTTCCCTCTAAATGTGTTATAAGAGTGATGCTAAAGCTACTAAAGGACATATCCACCAGATGCTCGATATCAATTTATAAAATAATATTATAAATCACACACTATATTCACCCAAAAAATTAATTAATAAAATGAAAATGGATTCACGTTCCTAAGTGTCATGCAATGGTTACCTGTGATATAAGAGCTTGAGATATCTGAGAACCATATTCTGAGATTGCATTTTCAAATTGTGTTCCAACTAAACGCCCCAGTAGAAGGGAAAGGCAATTGATGAAAAACTTCAGGGTCTCAATTCCACTTTCTTTGTTTTCAGAGGGCACTTCAGAACGGCTCTCTGCAAAATACTGGAAGTTTTTACCGTTATAAGTTGTTGCTCATGAAAGTGAGAACGAGCAGCTGAGTAGTCACACAAATTAGCACCATGCTTATCAATACTTTACATGTAATAAATCAGTTAACTTAATCCAGGAACTAAGTTATAAATTAGTAGTTATCCATGAGCATGTTGTTTAGTGCATCAGTTCATTGTTGTTTAATTAAGGACAATAAACAAGTGAGAACTGAACCATGTGCCTGTATGATTCATGATATCTAAGAATAATTATGTTATCCTAGAAATTTCAGGAAAACTCTATAGTTGGGTATAATAGTATCTGAAAATTCCAGCCATCCCATCTCAAAGAAGAAGGGACCACCAAAAACAAAACAAATTAAAACAGAAACAGGAGGTAAGCAACAGAATGTATCAGCATCCAATACACCACTTGCTCCCACAGTCCCCCTTCAAAGAGGAGACCAAACACAAAGAAAACACAGAAGAAAAAATCGAACTGAAGGTCCTTCATGTAAGTAACAAATTTGAGAGACCTGAATCCCAGACAAGTACTGTTGCAACAGTTCTCTATATTGTCCAGATATTTTGTAATCTTCTAAATGCAACAGCAAACCATAATGTTTCCAACAAGAATATAGCAGCAAGGATCCTGTCTTCCGCATTTTTGAATCTGCCATCAATGTTACAAGAAGACTAAAGTGAAGAAAGGAGAAAGGTGAATCTGATAGATTCATGTACTCAAAAGGTTGGGCTACTAAATGCTATCAAACCTGCATCATTTGGGAAGCAATCATAATTTTTCTTAGTCTCCTGCAACCATCTGCAAACCTGCTCCAATCCTTTTGCATGCAAAGGCCTGCCTTTTCTGTTCCACTGCATATTAAAGTAAAAAGAAAGTTAATATTGAAGCTTTCAGTAGTTTTTTTTTTTTCTCCCTTTTTAGCATTTTTCCCTAATTGGAGGTGGGAATGCAGGGTTAGTAGTTGAAGAATTTGCTGATAAATAAAAGGCCAAGGGAGATCTGACCAAATAGAGAAGCCTTAGTTGACAAATATAATATGCAGAAATAAACTTGTGTAGATGTATATTGTGTTGAGAGCATACAGCTATAAGTTTCTCCACAAGAATTATGAGTTCATCCAAATGATCCCAAAGTAAAAACATCATTTCCATGTCTGCCGACTGCGAACTCTTGCTGGTGTTGTTCGGTTTCTTCTCATTCACAGCCGAAGATAAAAGCATTATTGAGCTATTGCTTTTACTGGGAGAAAAAGACTTTGGCTTGTGATCCGAGAAGTCAGAAGACAAATCCTTTCTTGTCAATGATACTAAAACAGAGAGGATGACATCAGCAGCAGCAACAGCAAGGCGAGTTGGCAACTCAAATCCACCCTGCAAAGTGCTACAAATTTTCATGATCAACCTTTGGCCAATGTTTTTGCCAAGAATCCCCATTTGGTCATCACCTTACATTTCTTAACACAGCTAATGTAGATCAACACAAAATATGAAGCAAAAGGTACAACGTTCCTATGTTGGCTGATTTATGTATTGAGTCCTTTATATGTGTGTGTTATTCGCTTCCAACTTAAACTTAATCAGTGAGATGAAAATTATATGAGAGACTTGATTCTCTACCCAACAAAATAGCACATTAAACACCTTTGGTGGCAGAGTAAAAAATTTCATAATTCTCTACAAGATAAGAACAAATGTGTGGGAAGAAAAGGGAACCTCTCAAATGCCTAGAAAAAAATTATTCTTCAGGCAGCCACTAATTGAAAATTTTACAGCCTAACAGTAGATAGACTTGCTCTACTACACAACAGTCCAAAGGCAAGCTACTTCTTCTGCTCAATCTGAACAAACCTAAAGAATAATGCAGTAGCTGACAAACGCTCTTCCCTCAGCAACCTTCCCCCTTTTGTTAAAGTTCATTTGTATAGTCCAAGGACACAATCTTGCATTACTAACAACCAGCATATGAAGAGTATCAATAGTATGAAAACAAATTGAAGATGAAAAAAAGCTTTTTTCTCCATTCTTAATTGGCAATGCTTATGAAACCACACTCATTCAGTATAAAGATATTTCTGCTCAACTCATCAACATCTCAAGTGAATGCTTCTATTACATAGCTTTTGAATTTCGGTCAATGAAGTTGTTTTGTTTAAACAATTTTATGGGCATTGATGGCATTGAAGTTATAAGACTAAAAACATTTAAATTTGAGACAGAAAATTGATGATACCACATTCAGCAACTAAACCAAATTGACTGGATTTTAGTTGTCAATTTTCTTCTCTCCTTTACTGACTCAGAGAGAAAGAGAGGAAGATATATCATTTGAATTCCATATAAAAGAAGAAACAATTTTACCTCCCATTGCATACAATAGCTAAGAGATGTGAAATACATGAGCAAAATGTTTTCTTCAGTGCATCATACTTCTCCCTTATTCCTGTATTGATTAATGAAGGCTTGTTAACTAAATGCTTCTTAACTAATATGATATTGCAAATAGAAAGGTTTTGGGTCTTACTCTTTCACACCAATAATAAAATAATATAGAATAAAAAAAAATAATACTTCTAAGGACCTTCACATTAAACTATCAAATCCCATTTTTACATTAATGATACATGCACACATAATTTGAATAAAAATGAAACAGGGGATGATTACAGCTTGAACAAGTTATGTCTTCATTAATACTCCATTTTTTCTTTAAAAATTAATTAATCAATGAATAAAGAGAAGAAAGAGAAATACACTTAACCACCAAATAGAAAAGGAGCATGATGACAAACTAACCTCAAGTTAATAGTCACAATAAAAAGTTTTAAAACTGTCAAAAGGGTAATACTAGGATTAGTGAGCTTAGGCTAAGGTATTGCTGGACAAAACGTTACATGGTGCTATGAGAAATTTTACTGTAACAAAAAGTTAGCGACTGAGTGTGCCAGCCAATTAATGCGCATTAGCAATGCCTAATACAAGATGACCATTATGAGTAAGGTAAACACATGACAATTGATGAGTGGAATCATAGGTGTGTATCTACCAAAAATTCTCTCCAAAACTAGGAAGTGACATCTCAAGATTCTCATGTATTTTAGCAACTTAAACATACAGCAACTTAAAATGACTTCATTTCCTCAACAAATGGTGATTGCAATGTAGCTAGTGAGGACAGGATAGATATCCAAGTCAAACTTGATTTTTTCTTGAGTGAGGCACAATAATCCAACAAAGTGGAAAGTTACCTGATAAGTGAGTTTGTGAACTTACCATTTGTTGTGAGCTTTCCCATAATACTGTCAAATTCTAGAAGACTCCGAGCAAGGATACACCAGCCCAAGGCAATGTAATGATCATCTCTCCTGGATATAATTCCTGCTAAATTTTTTGCAAGAGCTTGGAAAAGAATTTCATCTTGGAAAAGCCAATTCAGAAGTATAATTGCCTGGTTACTTTGTTTTGCGGCCCTGATTTTCAATGACTGGAAGAAACTGATCAAATGATAAACTGATGTATACTTAAAAAATAAATAAACAAATAAATAAATAGTAATCATATCAAATACGAGGAGCAAGACAATTCGTTACTCTACTTCGTCTTGAATATCTTCTCCATATGCAATTTTTGATACTTTCAAATGTGAACTAGCAAGTAATTCCAACTTCCACAGTATAGATATTCAAAACTAATCATTTCTTTATAAAAGAACCAATGGAGCACATTTGATTCTTTCTCCTTCATAGATCATTAACCCCATATAATCTCTATTTACCTCCTTTTAATGCAAACAACTGAAAACATGGATATGTCTGTTTGCACTATTTCCTGCGTACACTATTACACTAATGCAGTAGAGAAAATTTAAAATAGGCACCTCCTCTCCCCCTCCTTCACCCTCCTTTTCTGGTATAAGGGAAGTATTCATTAGGCTAACTATGCTACACAACTTAAAATAATGGAGTTGCAAAAAATCAGCATAAAAAAGAATATAATAAGAAAAGCAAAGTCCTCACTGCCCTCAACTTGTAACGAGAATTGAATGATTACTAATAGTCATATTAGCAAAGGTACTCCAGTTCCTAGCAATACCAAAAGGTAATCATAGTTGCATATCCATTTGTAGAGTTAAAAGAAACAGTAATGCAGTAATTGCTGGGAGTAGTATAAATTGGGTTCATCTAAAAGCATACAACTCTGACTTGAGCATTTTTTCCTTGATTTCGCCCTAAAGCAAAACCACAAGGGAAGGCAGTTATCCAAACAATATTTTTCCTGAGTACTAACGAAACTACTCCATATTATACTTAATAAATCAACTGTGTTTGATTCATTAACAACTAAATCTGAATATGTGTTTCTATGTAATAGGTAAGGATAATTCAAGTTTCAAAAAATCGCCCTAAGACTAACAAATTGAGATTAAGTCCAACTATGGCATACAGAATAGAAAAGAGCTTCAATTCAGTACTGTCCATACATGTTCAATCATGGGAACAAGAACTTGGTCCAAACTCTCCTCCTTCTCCCGGGCATCCTCAACGTACTTGTGAAGAAACCAAAGCGACTGCTCCAAAGAAACTAAGGACAGGAAAAAAACAAACAAACAAACAAACATTTAAGAAATGCTCCGTATATATATACACTAGTATGACATGTGCCTGTTCATAAACACGTACCGCCGAGTGGAGCGATCTTAGGAGAGGGTTGAAGAGAAGAAATGGCGAGTTGGAGCTTCTTAGGCTTCGCGGTGAGCAGTGTGTTCATCACCCTGCCCACTGTGGCTGATACCAGTGAATTGGATTCCGATATCAGTGATGAAGAAGAAGACTGCGAGGCTTCCCATATCAATTGCTTTTGCTGAGCTTCTTCTATTTCCTCCATTGTTTGCTCTGAGGAATCAGACTCTGTTCTATACTGATGGCTGATGGGAAACGCGCGCCACTTGAAGATTCGGCTGCGACCATTACGGTTCCGGCTAAACTCGGTGTATTCTGTGGAAGGTCCAAAACGGTGTCGTTCATTTATTTGTTATTTCCTCTAGCCTCTAGGGGCTTGGTCGTCCAACCCACAAAGTCAATTGAAGTTAAATTAATTGATATTTAGATTAAATTAAATACTTTCATTTAATCTCAAGACATTATGAAATGATAATTTTCTGTTTTGTTGTGGGCTAAAATTATTAAAATAAAAATTTACCAAATAAATAAATATATAGATAAGGGATCAATGTGAAGGATCTCTTGGTAAAAAATGTGCACAAATCTCAACCATTAATTTAGTTCAAATCAATCGTCCAAGATGAAAGAAAATTTTAGAGTCATTTCTATTTTTGGTCCTACTGTTATTGAGGCATTGCCAATTTTAGTCCACTTCATTAATTTTAACCACATTGCGGCCAGTTTTATTTAGTCCTTGCCACTTTTAGTCCACCATTAAAATTTTCGTCAAATGGCCGTCCAAAACAGGGATATTTTTTGTCTTTTCATGCTTTGGTCATCTCCTTGACCCTTTGTAGTGGTTTTCCTTACACATTCTTACACATTTTCATCCAATGAAGAGGTCCAACGAAAGCCGTGTGAGCCACATTACAAAGCCATGACTTTTGCCGGACCTCTTCATTGGATGAAAATATGCAAGGAAAACCACTGCAAATGGTAGATGATCAAAGCATGAAAAGATCAAAATACCCTTGTTTTGGACGGTCGTTTGACAAAAAATTTTAACGGTGCGTGGACTAAAAGTGGCAAGGACTAAATAAAACTGGCCGCAATGTGGCAAAAATTAATGAAGTGGACTAAAATTGGCAATGCCACAATAACACTAGGACCAAAAATAGAAATGACTCAAAATTTTATTAAAAAATGTAATGGCATTTCGATAATAAATTTTTTTTGTCATTGGGTGCATTATTTTATTTCTTTGAGTGCATATTTTTGTCTTTTTCGGTGCATATTATTGTGTCTTTGGATGCACATTGTTATGCTTTCGGGTGCACATTGATGCATTGTTTTCTTTCTTCTGGTGCACATTATTGTGTCTTTAACTGGTGCACATTTTTGTGTCTTTAAGTGCATTCAAAATTATACATTTGGAAATAGAGGTTAATCCTCTGTAAAATAATGCAATTTAGTCATTTTTATTATTTTTTCCTTTAGCCTAGGTTACTCGCTACATCATTCTCATATTGAATATTTTTTGAGTACTATTGACTTCTCATATTGTATATTTGATATTGCTATTATAAGAATCATTTTATTTACATCTGGTCGTGGCTTTGTTCCAGAAAATATAAATTCATTGCCTAAAAAATGCGATATTCATATCTTTAAAAAGGAAGAGAGTTGAGAAATTAGACTGAGATTTCATGAAAAATGTGACCTCCATTGTCAGAAAATGACAAGCTCCTTGCTGGAAATGATGTCCCATAACTTTAGAAAGGTAGAGAGAATTGAGAAGTGATACTAGGATTTATAAATAAATAAAATAAAATAAAATAAAATAAAAAAGAAGAAGAAGAAGAAGTCATGGCATCACTTTGTATCAGTAACCTATTAATTACAAGTAAAAAAGATTTGGTTACACTATTTTACTGAATTCATAAATTTAATTGAAACTGTTTAGAGTTAGAAAGCATAAATACATTTTTATCAATATTTATAGGGTTTTTATTTATTTATCTTTTCCAAAAAATAATATATAACAAATTATAGAGCTGGTAGTTCTAAAGGTATATAGCACATAATCTTCATGCAAATTATACCACGAACTAGAGTCTACCTTGTATTATAGATCTTGGTCCAAAACAACATTTAAATTATGTATTTGCAATTAACATATTATGTACCATTAACCATTTATGTGCATGTAACTAAATTGAAGGCACATAGCATGTTAATTGCACACACATCACATGATAACTACAGACACATAATATGTTTGCATGCACATAAATACATAATATGTCACCGACACATAATATTTTAACAATATATTATGTGTCAACAATTAAGATATTATGTGTTTTCAATTTATTAAATACAATAAATTGTTATTTGCATATATAGAATATGTCAACGACAGATACATAATATGTTACCGACACATAATATTTTAACAATATATTATGTGTCAACAATTAAGATATTATGTGTTTTCAATTTATTAAATACAATAAATTGTTATTTGCATATATAGAATATGTCAACGACAGATACATAATATGTTACCGACACATAATATTTTAACAATATATTATGTGTCAACAATTAAGATATTATGTGTTTTCAATTTATTAAATACAATAAATTGTTATTTGCATATATAGAATATGTCAACGACAGATACATAATATGTTACCGACACATAATATTTTAACAATATATTATGTGTCAACAATTAAGATATTATGTGTTTTCAATTTATTAAATACAATAAATTGTTATTTGCATATATAGAATATGTCAACGACAGATACATAATATGTTACCGACACATAATATTTTAACAATATATTATGTGTCAACAATTAAGATATTATGTGTTTTCAATTTATTAAATACAATAAATTGTTATTTGCATATATAGAATATGTCAACGACAGATACATAATATGTTACCGACACATAATATTTTAACAATATATTATGTGTCAACAATTAAGATATTATGTGTTTTCAATTTATTAAATACAATAAATTGTTATTTGCATATATAGAATATGTCAACGACAGATACATAATATGTTACCGACACATAATATTTTAACAATATATTATGTGTCAACAATTAAGATATTATGTGTTTTCAATTTATTAAATACAATAAATTGTTATTTGCATATATAGAATATGTCAACGACAGATACATAATATGTTACCGACACATAATATTTTAACAATATATTATGTGTCAACAATTAAGATATTATGTGTTTTCAATTTATTAAATACAATAAATTGTTATTTGCATATATAGAATATGTCAACGACAGATACATAATATGTTACCGACACATAATATTTTAACAATATATTATGTGTCAACAATTAAGATATTATGTGTTTTCAATTTATTAAATACAATAAATTGTTATTTGCATATATAGAATATGTCAACGACAGATACATAATATGTTACCGACACATAATATTTTAACAATATATTATGTGTCAACAATTAAGATATTATGTGTTTTCAATTTATTAAATACAATAAATTGTTATTTGCATATATAGAATATGTCAACGACAGATACATAATATGTTACCGACACATAATATTTTAACAATATATTATGTGTCAACAATTAAGATATTATGTGTTTTCAATTTATTAAATACAATAAATTGTTATTTGCATATATAGAATATGTCAACGACAGATACATAATATGTTACCGACACATAATATTTTAACAATATATTATGTGTCAACAATTAAGATATTATGTGTTTTCAATTTATTAAATACAATAAATTGTTATTTGCATATATAGAATATGTCAACGACAGACACATAATTTTTCGACATGATCAATAATATAAAATCAACCTCAATCCATGCCGCCATGGTATAACACTGCAGTTGTAATCTTCAAAGGAGCATTAGAGCATCCTTATTAGTGGAATTATTTCACGATTTTTGATAAGTTTTTATAAGTGTGATTATGAAAGAGAATTTGGAAACAAAGAGAAAAAAAAAAAGAGAAAAAGAAAAAAGAAAACAAAAACAATTCTGGAAATTTCAAAAAAATAAAAAATAAAAAGTATGTTTCAAAGTTAGAGTGGTCGCCAACCGGTGACTACTCTAACTCGCCCTAGTGGGCGCATGCGGCAGTGGGCGCCAACTTTTTTTTTTTTTTTTTTTTTAATTTCTGACATACTCTTGTGTTTTGCAGGAAGAACAAAGCATGAATAAACTATTTCCTACATCAATTTCAAAACTATGAATCATTTTTGGGCGGACAAAAACCAAATAATATTCTTAGGTGTAGATGCTCTTAGTTATACAATATTTTATGAACATTTATCGATAAGTTAAAACAAAAATCTTGATTACTCAGTAATCCATTTATTATAGATTTCTAGTAGGATTGATTATAAGTTCCAGCAAACATCAAATGGACCAAAATCTTTTTATAATCAAGTTTGGATTCTCCAACCATTGGCGGCCGGCATCGCTATCATTATATCCCAACGTATAGTAACCCATATTATAAATTATAGTTAATTAAAGATTGTAAAGTACAAGAAGAAGTCGAGTTGTTACCGTAGTCATAAATGGTGTACTTTTAGTATTAGAATTGTAAACTTTTAAAATATAAATTGTGTTTCTAAGTTAAAATATATAAATTGTGTATGTTAATGTAATATTGTGTGTTCGTAGTATATAAATTGTGAATTTTTAAAAAGTAAATTGTGAAGATTGAGTATGTAAATTGTGAACATTCATATTGTGCGTTCGTAATATACAAATTGTAACATTTTTAAAATGTAAATTGTAAACATTTAATATGTAAATTATAAACCTTCAAAGAAATCATAGACTACGATCGTAGCAAACATGCAAGTAAGAAATAGTTCAAAAGACGAAACTAGTTAATTGGACTACCTAGTCTTAATTATTTTAATAAAGTGTAAAAAAATTATTGTTAAATTAATAATTGATTTAGTGAGAAAACCAATGAAGTGTAGTCTATATAAACAATGAATTGATGAAGTCCAAATGCATCCTAATATCCTATAGTGAGTAAGAAAAAATTGTAAGAATAAGAGTGAGAATTAGAAACTTAGATTGAGAGAACAAAAATTAGTAATTACATTTTCTCCAAACATGAGAGCTTTAGCCACACTAATACTAGTTATAGGTTTCTTGGGATGTTTTTGTTGTTTTGTAATTGGTCAGCCAAATCTTGGTCTTACTAATAAGATTTGTAACGGAGAGCACTATCCACTTGGTGATCCTTTTGGAGATAGCCTAGATTATGTTTTTGAAGACATGATGAACAATACTCCGAAACAAGCGTATAACTACTATTCAATTTCTCCGTATTCTAATAATGCTATAGCTTATGGTCATGCCACTTGCAACGGTGCTATACCATATGATGATTGCGTACTTTGTCTCGGTAGTATTAAAGTTTACATGAGTTCAGGTTGTTATCGTTCTATTGGAGCTCAAGTTTCGTTTGTTGATTGTTCCATGAGGTACGAGAATTACCCATTTTCGGGACAAATTTAAATTAAATTTTGTGTTATGATCAACAAGCTAAGAAGCTAAGATGGATATTGCAATGCCAAATAGTTCACAATATGGATCCAAATCTAGCTTGTTCCTCATGCTTAGATTTGAGTGTTTGTTAGTTTCTTGTCACATTTCATTTTATTGTTTCACTTATATGTTCTTGATGATATATGTTAGTATATATTATCATTCACACACGTATCATTGACACATCTGCATAAGTATCATTGAAAGATTGTTCAGAAGTTCAAAGCGACATTAATTTGAATGAAATTATAGTGTTATTATATTGTTGATTACTCCATCTTTTCAATGTTGCAATGTTGGTTGCTCAAATCCAAAGAAAAGAAAAAAAAAATACTAGTTATAGATTACACATAACACATTAACGCATATGAAAATATTATAAAATTATTCTACTTCATCATCATAAGGAAATTAAACCTGTGTATAAAATTTATATTTTACTCGCTTAATTACTCCTTTGTGATAATTTGCCTCCGGCGACAGGCCGCTCGGCCGTCGAACACTGCATTCATTCAGCTCATGCCAACGAAGGAAATCGCTCTCCGAGACTTCCAATGAGCCAACCACTTCTCCAAGACTCTCTCGACCCGCCTCCACCATTTCCTTGCATACGCTTCTCAAAACCCCACAACCCTCTAATCGATCACAGCTTCGAGCAGAACTGCAGAACCACATGCTCTCTCCTCCTCTCCCAAACCCGCTCGAGGCTCCTTCCTAAAGGCCTGGCCTTGCATGCGCACATCATCAAGTCCGGAATCAGTGCAGTTCCGCTCGTCTGTCACCACCTCATTAACTTCTACTCCAAGCTCCAGTGCCCAGTTGAGTCCACGGTCGTCTTTCGCGAAGCGCCGGTGAAGTCACCCACCACGTGGAGCTCCGTTATCTCTTCGCTGGCCCAGAACGAGGCCCCATGCTTAGCTCTTCGGTATTTTCGCGAAATGATACGTTTTGGTGTCAGACCTGACGATCATACTTTCCCGTGTGCTACGAAATCTTCCGCCATGCTTTCGGATTATAATGTCGGGGGAATGGTGCATTGCTTTTCTGTGAAGACAGGGTTTGATTCGGATGTGTTTGTTGGGAGTTCTCTGGTGGATATGTACGCTAAGTGCGGGAAGATAGATGTAGCTCGGAAGGTGTTCGATGAAATGCCTGAGAGGAATGTGGTTTCTTGGAGTGGGATGATATGTGGGTATGCACTGATAGGCGAGAATGATGAGGCTTTGAGGCTTTTCAAGGAAGCGGTAGTGGAAGATTTGGATGTCAATGATTTCACATATTCAAGTGTGATTAGAGTATGTGGTAGTTCCACTCTGCTTGAGTTAGGGAAGCAGATACATGGGTTGTGCTTGAAAACAAGCTATGATTCATCGAGTTTTGTGGGAAGCTCGTTAATATCTTTGTACTCTAAGTGTGGACTTGTAGAAGGTGCTTATCAAGTTTTTGATGAGGTGCCGGTCAAGAATTTGGGTATGTGGAATGCAATGTGTATAGCCTGTGCTCAACACGGGCACACCAAGAAGGTTTTCGACTTGTTCACACAGATTGAAAGAGCTGGGCTGAAGCCAAATTTTATTACATTTTTGTGTGTGCTCTATGCTTGTAGCCATGCAGGGCTAGTTCAAGAAGGGAAACACTATTTTGGGTTGATGAAAGATTATGGGATTGAGCCAGGCGATCAGCATTATGCTTCGTTCGTGGACTGTCTTGGCCGAGCTGGAAAATTACAAGAGGCTTTAAAAGTTGTTGAAGAAATGCCCATGCAACCTACAGAATCTGTTTGGGGAGCATTATTGATTGGCTGTCGCATTCATCGCAACACTGAATTGGCAGCTTATGTGGCTGATAGGGTTTTTGAGTTAGGTCTCGTGAGCCCAGGCCTACATGTGCTATTATCCAATACTTATGCGGCTGCTGGTAGATATGAAGATGCAGCCAAAGCTAGGAAGATGCTGAGGGAACAAGGGGTGAGAAAGGAAACAGGTTTGAGTTGGGTTGAAGAGGGGAATAGGGTGCACACATTTGCTACTGGTGATAGGCGCCATGCGAAATATAAGGAGATTTACCAAAAGTTGGAAGAATTAGGGGATGAAATGGAGAGAGCTGGTTATGTTGCAGATACAAATTTTGTGTTGCAACAAGTGGGTGACCAAGAGAGGAGCGAGGCGATCAGGTATCACAGTGAAAGAATAGCCATTGCTTTTGCACTCATCACATTTCCACCTGAAAGGCCAATTAGAGTTATGAAAAACTTGCGGGTTTGTGGCGATTGTCACAATGCTATAAAGTTTATGTCCAAGTGCACAGGAAGAATAATCATTGTGAGAGATAATAATCGATTTCATCGATTTGAGAACGGCAAATGCACGTGTGGCGACTATTGGTGACTGAAGAATTAGTACAGATAAGATGATCAAGTTCTTAAAACACAATGGTAATCTTATTTCAACACTGCACACCAAGGATATCCTGTACATTATGTGTTGCAGATTATCAACTCTCAACTCAACCCTGTGCAAAAGGGAAGCTCCTTTTGGATGATTTGGTTCAAATTTTATTGACAATTTCTGCTCCTCACTCCTCCCCCATTTTGAGGAGGCAGGCCACTGGCACAGAAACAAGAAACGAATACCGTTCTTTCTTTCGGCCCAGTTCCCTTGTTGCCAAATTGCCATCTTGATCTTTGTGGTATTGGAAATTCAATATATTAGAGACCTTATGCAGCAGATTAATCTTATTGAGTACTCTGTTGTGTAATGGATAGAAGAAGTTATACTCTCTGGGATGCATGCATATATTACTCCTTATGTTGCCAATATTATGGTTATATTGGCAAAGGAGGATCTTTATGACTTTGCTTGGGGGATTGCAAGAAAGTTTGACTGAAAGATGCAAGTAAAGCAATTGAATTCCACTGTAAAGAGCAGCCCTCAACAAAATTAGAGCCTTCAAACTGCATTTACAGCCAGCTCAGATTCATGTATTTATTATATGAATGAAAAGTTGGAGAAGGGAACAGTATCTTTTAATGGGATCTGTCAGAGTTAAATTACTATGGTAGAATTACCTATTGGTATAGTTATTATAGGTTGAATATTATTCAATATTATATTATGTAGCATCTATATAAACTGCATTTGTTAATCATTTTTATGAAAAATAGTTTTTAATAATAATAGTCAATCAATTTGGTGATGATTTTAAGGCTTTGAAAGGAACAGATAACAGATCAAACCTAATCTGGAAAAATCCCATGTGTAAATTCAAATTCCTATCAATTGCTATCACTTGAAAAACTAATAAATACATGCTCTATTTCCATTTTTAGTTGATTTTTTTGGTCACCAAAACATTGGATCTTGGAACATTATCCCTTTGATAATCATCAAACCCCCTAAACAAGTATACCAAATTTCTCACACTGCTCAACTCCCCTTCTCATCAATCATTATAGTCCAAATCAAACTAACCTTAAACTTGATAGTGAAGATGACATACTCTTTTTACTCTTATTTCGTTCTTACCTTTTTTAATCCAAAAACTATTATAACCTTTTCCGCTAAAGTTTAGACTTTAGAGGCAAGAACTAGACAAAAATAACCTTGAAAATGTTGGTTCCTATCATCCTATGAGTTTTGGTTGGATACATGGTTGGAATGGTTAAAATTACTAATTATTTTTAAGTGAGCATTAAATGTGATAATTTTAAAAATAGAAAACTAAAACTAAAATATCGTGGTATTAAAAGTGTGAATTTTATTTTTTTTTTATGAGTGGTTCAAAAATTTACTATTTCATTCCTTCTTCTATTGGCAAGACATGGGAATCAGAAATCTTTAGTCATTGATTACTACCCAATTTATCAATCTATTCATTCACTCAGTCTTTTTATCTTTTTTATTTTTTCCTTTTTTTTTTCTAAATAATAAATGTAAGTAGTACCACAAACTAGAGTCATTTAATGTGAACCCCCAAACAAAAAACCACAATAATTACCTTTCTATTTATAATGGCATGACACATCCTTTTCACCAAACACCCAATCTAGGGATGCCAATTTTTTAACAGAAAAGAGGGAATAAATAAATATACTATTAACAATTTTTGTGTGCATATTTTTCTAAAAATGAGAAACTATACAACAGTATATCTTGTTTGGAGTAATATATGCAAACAATTATTGTAATTTTAATTTTTGAATATTTATTAATTATTCGTAAATTAATCGATTTTATCACGAGTTATCAAATAGTCATATAAAACATGTTTAAATTTGCACGCAAAACTTTATATGCTTATATATCTTTTTTAAAAAGTGATGTATTACATGATCACCAAAAGCTGAGGTGAATTTCTAGCTTCTTTCTCCACCCTTCTTTCTTTGCCATTTTGTTTAACACTCTCTTTTTGTGAGATGGAAAAAAATGTCATTTCTTGCCAATTTCTTCTGATTTTTTTTTAAATATAATGGGTGGTGTCACCATCAAAGTCATAGTTCCTACCTAAGTTTCCATTTAATAATTCCACTTCTTATCATCTTGCTTTTAATAATTCTTATAAATAAGAATAATTCTTCTATTGTTAAAAAGTTGTTTTTTTTTTAAAGATAGTTTGTCCGATTTTAAATAGTTGAGAAATTAAGTAAAGAATCAAAACAAGACATTATACGACTCATTTCAAATTGATTAATTTATAAAACGACAAAAATACTTTTTGTAAAGAGTTAGAATTAAATTCAGATTGAAAAAGAATCCTTACCTTCTTACTAGAGGGTAATTATTCATTTATTCCTTTGATTGAAAATTACTGTAAAAGCCTATGTGCAAGAAATGAAGATGAGAATTGATTACAACAATATCATCATATCTTAGAAAACAAGATTCATTATTCCTATGCCATAAAAAAAAAATTTAAATTTTTTTTAAAAATCACCTAGCATCTAATCCCCATGAGAGAGGTAGAATCCAAATGAGTTGTACACATCCTTTCTCCCCATCCTCTTCTCCTTGTCCACATCCTCAACAAACCCCAAATCCTACTTTTGAGATTTGGAATTCCACTACAATTTAGGTTCCCATGCCTTGTTGATGAATCCACTCAAAAGCCTATGTAATCAATAAGTAAACCTAACCATTTTGCTTTCTTTCTATTTGTCATTATTCATTATTTATTTTTACCACAAATTTATTAACATCAACTCCGAGAACTCCCGTCTACCCCTCGTTGCCTTGGAGTCTTGGTGAATGAAGTAAATTTTGGAATGTGCTTTGAAAGTATACAGGTTCCTCAAAGTACTTGTACACACTGTTCACATCATGGCCAGTTCCATAACATTTCCCTTTATGAATTGAACCCTAGATCTTGTGCTTGCCAACGAAGTAAAGTTATTAACTTCTTTGAATTTAGCCCAGGTAAGGTACTAAATGATGTTGGTTGCTAGTTGTCGAAGAAGCAAAATTATTAACTTCTTTGGATTCAGCCAATATAAAATACTAACACAATCATGTGATGTTATTTACTTAATTTACACTCTTATTTCCTTTTTTTCAACCACATGACATGGAATTGTATGGCATTATTATTCCCTTGCCAATTTTGCATAAAGACAGAAGGGATCAAGATTCTTGATCTGAAATTTGCCCTGTCATATAATGGTGCTGTAAGCATAAAGCATGATAAGGGTATTGAAGGATATGTAGAATAAAAGCATCCATACATTACATCAAGATAAAGAGATGAATGCCATTTGCTTACAAGTTACATCAATACTGTCTAATTATTCCCATCCATCTTCTTTACTACAATACACTACAAAATAAGTACTACAAGCCATCCACATGGTGTTTATCTTTCATTTCATTTTTTTCCCTGTCTGTAACTAAAGTGACAGTAGCAGGCAGATGAGTTCCATGCTGCCAAGTATTTCCAGCCAAACTGAGGGAGAATCCAAGAAGTTAACATTTTATAAACTTTCAAATAACTTCATGTCAATGTCCATATGTCACAAAAATGACAACTGCTTTCAGAAAAATGAAATATGATTCTAATCATACCTACAATTAAAAATATTGGAGAAAAATCGCCCTAGTAGACTGGGTGGGTTATGCTTCATAGATATAACCCGGTAATCTTCTTCTTCTTCTACTATCTGCTGCTTCAATTAATAAAATTAAATAGCTAAAGAAATAATAAATATCTTCCCTTTTTCGGGCCTCCTTTCTTCGTTAGCTGCTTCTTGGATTTAAGTTACCTAGCTAGGTCCCAAACTGCTTCAAGAAAAACTCTAATGAAAACCATGTATGGACTACTGAAACCTTGTAGGTTTTTTTTAAAAGGAGGGAAGTTCGAGGGTTTACTGAGCCATCAACTGATCGAGATGCATCTGCTCCAGCCATGCATTCAATGTAGATTGATCGATTTGATCCATCTGGGAATTTGATGATGATCCCTCAGCTGAAGTTGCACCAAATCCTGCAATGGTTGACATGTGTGGAGTTGATTTATCTTTCATTTCTTGTGGAGATTCTTTGACAAGAGACTGAACCCACGAAAGATCAGGCTCCTCTCCATTGTTTGCTAGCTCAAATGATGATGATCTCCTAAGCTTACCAAATTCCTCGGACTTGACTGCCCAATCAGGCTTTCCTTCAGAAGGCCCCCATTTTGACCAAGTATCTGAAGAAAAATCAATAGGACCAGAAGCATTGGAGCCAAGGTCACGTGAACTGAGGCTCCTAAATTGCTGTTGCTTCTCACGCTGAGCAAGTAGTGAGACACGGGAACTCAATGGTGAGATAGGGTCCATAATTCGAGGAGACATTCTCCCTGAAGATTGAACTCCAAAAGATGCCTGCAAAAGCGAGTTATCTGTACTTTTTGGGGAAAAGTTTGTGTTGATCGGAGATAACATGCTCTGCTGCTGTTGGAACTGGTTGAGAACCGCTGATTTATGGGTAGGAGAAAAACAAGCCTGAGCCAATGCTTGATCAGAGTATCCAGAAGATGAACTCTCAGCAGAGAAAAGATCGTCAAGATTGGAAGGTGCTAAGGTTTTTGAACGAGCTGATCGGTTCAAAGAATTAGCAAGTTCATTTAGGAGCTGCTTTTGTTGGACATCAAAATCTGGCAAGTTACTCAGTTCTTCAGTAGGGATGTCTCGTGCGTGCAATGAGGATCGCAAGCGACTTGACTGGAGATTGCTCCCGGGAAGGTGCAACGTAGGGACATTTTGTTGGGGCCAACCCATGTTTGAAAGGCCATTGTTGGATGGAGACATGGGTGGAGTGAATGGCGATGGAGACATGACGGAGACAGAGGAAGGAGAGCCCGGTATTAGTCCCATGGCTGCAGCAAAATCCATAGCATTGGCAGCTGAGGTATTTGAGCGGGGCGATGGAACAGCAGATCCAGTAGAGACATACAAGGGCCTGAGTTCCTCTTGTGTGTGGGCAAAGAAACAAACTCTTCGGTTGCACTTTGTACCATCTTTGCAAAGTCGAGTCCTATATTGAGCAGGGTGCAGCCAACATTCAAAAACACCATGGGCGTATTCACACATGTCCCCCCTTCTGCAAGCTCCCTTGCGAAAATCGGGGCATGGCACACAGCTGTAGTGGTATTTTCTTGGGTCCCTCCGTCGAGCATTTTCGCCTGGGTGCACGAATGGACATTCGGTCCAATCGTGGGAATATGCACGAGAGCAAGGCCGGATCTTGAACGAGAACATCCTGAACTCGTCTGTTGAATAGATGCTGTTCTTGATGTCGGGCAACGAAGGGTCAATTGGGTATTCTTTCTTCTCCGATGTGGAGGAAGCATTGAGCTGATTGAACTTCTCGCTCTTCGGTGACGAAGTCGAGTCCGAAGCTGATGATGGAGATTGGTTCCCAGAAGAAGGCGACAGAGGTGGAGAATTCGAGTTCGAATTGGTCGTTAGCACGCTTAGCTTCTGCTCCACAAAAGAATCACATCTGAGCAAGTTCTCAAGGCACAATTTCGTTGCCAGAAATTTCGGAGAGACAGCAAGAACATCACGAGGATGTTGGCCATTAGCATCTGCCAACTTCGGGTCAGCACCCGCCTCCAAAAGCAGTTTGATAGCATCCAAAGCATTCCGAGATCCACCAGACGCAGCACAGTGAAGAGCAGTGGCCTTATCTCGACCACAGGACCGGTTCACATCAATTTCAGGTAAAGAAAGGATCAGTTTTAGAACATCAATGCTGCCATAAGTTGCAGCAACCATCAAAGGAGTTCTACGCTCTAGAACCATTTGCTTCGAGCCCTTTTGCCGCCCATACCACTGTCCAACTTCATTCATACTAGACGGATCACTGTCAATCCATCTCTTAACGCCTTCTATGTCATTGTTGGCAGCAAGTTCAAGCAAACTTGAAAACGTATCCTCAGTTTCGACCGTCAAATGATTTATGTTCATGATGGTGGCTAAACTATTATCAAGGGTGATCATGTACGTAATCGCATATAACCTGGTTTCCAACAGCTCTAATCGATAGCACCTACTTTCATCTCATGATCCAACTGAAAATAAAAACCTACCATTAGTATCAAAACCAAGCAGACACCATCTTCTACCATAACCCAGCCAATAATATCATACCCACAAAACCAAAATGGTAATTCGCATTGCTATAAATGAACACAACACACTATTTATTCAATAAGTTAGATTCTTGATACAAATACAGACACTTGATCAAATAATACACAAATTTAAGAAGCTACTGCATCTTCATAATGATTCTGACAAAGAAATTGTCTGATTATGTAATGGAACATGGGCACGATTACCATCTTTAAGAATGGTAAGTTTCTAACTGTAATAAAGGAGAGAAACTCAATAGCAATAACTTCAGATTAAGGAAAATGCCTTTTTTGGTTGCTAAGAAGCTGAGAGAATATAATATGAGATACTTATCCCATCTGAAGCCCTTTCCCTTGTCTTCTTACTCCCACCCAAGAAAACAGATGAAGACAACAGTGATGCAGAGGAAGAATAGTTAGGAAAAAGGTTGGAATCCAGATAGCATATGGCTGGAGAAACCTTCTCATTATCCAAAACTACTATTCAAAACAAAAAATTTAATTTTCAAGAATCAAAAACAAAAGATTCCATTGTGAAATTAAACATTCCCTTTGACTTCTTCATTTATCTTGGAAACCAAGCAGACTGCCCCAAAGGCATGAAATCTACTAAAACCCCCACACCCAGAAAAAAACAAATAAATTGGAAAAAAAAATAATCAAAGATAATCTAGTTATATATCTATAGATAAACCCCAATAAAAAAAAACAAGGCAAAAAGTAAAAAAACATCAGAAAAGCATACAATATTATGAATTAATCCAGAAAGAAATAGAGAATCTTTGTCCAAAAACCATAAAAATGCAAACTTTGACAGTTTTGCATACTTACCTATTCATATATAGACATGTTATACACTAATAGCATAGTACGGAATACATGTATATGCAAACACTCAAAGCAAACTACTAAAAGTAAAGCAAACACACACAAATGAACCCAAGATTGAGAAGCAGAAGCAGTAAAGCCTGCAAGTAACCAAGCTTTGTATATACAAAAACATACACACACATACACAAAGATATACACAATAACACCAAACTGGAATTGGAGAGGTACCATTAGTCTCCCCAGATTATATTCCCAGCTACTGATAAGAAAAAGAAGAGCCCTCCAGTGGCTGCAACTCCTCCATTTCTTGTTCCTTTGCTCCTTTAGCTATACCTATAGACAGAGGGGGCGAAAGTTTTGCAGATCTAGAGAGAGAAAGGGGAGGAAAGGAACGAGAAAGTTGTGATAAGCCAAGAAGATGGAGGAGGAAGAGGAGGAGCTGCTGCTGCTTTTTTCTTCGCCATTTCCTATGCTCTCTCTTTCTCTCTCCCTTCTTTTCTTTTTAACTGATGAATACCACCATTATTTTAACAATTATTACATTAATAAATTTTAGTGCCACTACAGACCAATTCTCTCTCTCTCTCTCTCTCTCTCTCGTATTGAAGTAATCGCCTATATAATAGACACCATTTATATATTGCTTTCCAAGAATATTACTACTACTTAATTTCAGGAATTTTATATAAAGGTATAAATAAATGGCATCAAACACAACCTTTTGTTAGTACGAAGTTGTAGTTTTAATTGGTCACGTTCCTTTTGGTACTACTCTCATATATATTTATTTAGATGTAAGGATCATGTGAGAACAGTACTATAGAAAAAAAAAATAACAATCAATTCCAGTCTTACATTTATAAAGAATTGATGAATCTGATCAGATTTTAAAATATAATGTAGTGACAATTTTGTAATTAGCATCAACTTCTCGCAAACTTGAACACTTAAATATGTAATCTTTAACAACTAAATATGTAAATTTGGTAAATTTTATAAAATTAACAAAAAAGTTAAATTTTAAATCTAAACCGTAAATATTACACATTAAACAGTAAAAAGTAAACCACTAAACTAAATATAAATAATTAAAAACTCAGCCATAAACTGTAAAATCGAAACCCTAAGTGCAATGCACTTTCGCATTTTTGTAAGTGCAATCTCTTAATACTAAATATGTAAAATGTTAATACAAAATGTGCAAAATGTGTGAACTTAAAAAATGTTTGAGAATTGCATATTTTAGTACTCAAGTTTGCATAGTAAATTTGATGATAACTGATAATTATGAAAATACGACCACATTTTTTAAAAAATTTGATCTACACCTTGGATTTTTCCAAATGTAAAACTGAGATTTATTCTTATTTATCTCCTAAAGATATATTCTCATTTGATCCAACGCGCGCGCGCACACACTCTACCTATCTCATTTTAATTTATGTGTATGCTCAGTTAACAAGGTTTTTGACTGAAGTGATTTTTAATTTTTTTATAATATTAGATTTAGTATTAATATATAAAATCTATACATTTAGAAACTACATTAAATGTACTATTAAACACACAAAAAAAAAAAGAGTTAAACATACTAAAGAAAATAAAAAGTTTGTTTAACCAGTGAATAGTAAACAAGACAGTTAAAATGAACATATGAAGTAATTAGATTACACGGCAAGTAATTTGATTTAGAGATAAAAAGTCAAATAAGTCTTTAAACTTGCACAAAACATGTAATTAAGGGTCTACGTAGAAACTCACAAATAACTTTCAAAAGTTTATAAAGTTTTCCGTGTTTGACTATCTATGAAAAATGAAATCAACATAAATACTCATTTAGGCTGTGTTTGAAAATCCGAAAAATAATTTATTTTCTGAGTTTATAGTGTTTGGCAATGGAAGGAAAACGATGGTCAACGAAAATAAGTTCATTTTTCCGAAAAATGGCTTTCTTTTTTTTTTTTTTGGGAGGAAGTCATTTTATAGAAAATCCAAATTCCATCTTCTTCGTGTTAGTTTCCATCGAGAACCAGAAACAAACCCATTGTTCTTCATCTTCTTCGTTGGTTTCCGTCGAGAACCAGAAAATCTGGTTTCCGAAAGGAAATCAGAAGTTTTTCTGGTTTCTGAAGCCGGAAACCAGACGGCTTTGGAAACCATTTAAAAAAATCATTGCTCTTTGTTTTATAAATAATATTGGTTTTATAAACAAGCCCTATGTCAATTAGTTATTAGCTATCGGCTAATCGTTATTTGTCAAACACCTTATATATGTAGCATTTCTATGTCATTCAAAAAAATACACCCAAAAAGGGTGAAATTTGGGATATATATATAATTTGTAAAAAAAAAAAAAGTTTAGAAGAACACGAATTTCAATTTGCAATGAGCCTAAAAAAAATTAGGTTTTAAAAAGGGTAAAAAAGGAAATAGAATAAAATATCTATTATGAGAACTCAGTAATAGGATAATACCAGGGGTGCCAGTAATAGCTATTCCCCTTCTAAAAGGAATAGATCATTCCCAGGAACAATCCTGAGAATACAAATGTTTACCAAACAACGGAATAGGCCTATTACTGGGAATGCTATGCTACTCCCTGCCTATTCCGTGAACCAAACAGCCCGTTAGAGTATAAGTGTATAACACTTGCTAATACGGAATAATTATTATTGAATTGAATTTAGGAATTTTATTACAGTATACAAATGGTATTGGACAAATTAAAAGACATTTCTTTAGCATGAGTCATGAGTGCATGACGTTTTAGTTCTTCTCTCATACGTTAGTAATGCGGTATTATCATTTTTTTTGAAGGAAAAGAATTATATGAAACTTAAAGTTAATTCTATTCAAAAAATCTAAAAGCTGGGCAAAATGTTAATTATTTTCTGTAGTAAAAGCCAAAAGCTTCAATTTTAGGTATTTCATCTGGTTCTATTAAAAGTATGGCTATGGGTTATTTCACAATTATGGTTGGGGCAAAAAGAATTATACGTGTTAGAAATGTATAAACTAAAATACTTATAATAAAGAAAAAATGAATAAATAAACTCTCAAAATAACTGAAAAAAGTTCAATTAGTTAGTAGCGTAAGTTTATTAATGTCTATTGTGAAATAAACTATTGTGCCGATTGGATGGATGCGTTGCTCAAGATTTGGAATCGGGATTCAACAAATTCTCAAAGTCACCACATGGTGTTCATCCTCTTTTGATTGTGGAATTTGTTGGAATTATGTGGTCTCATTTCATGAAGACTTTAACTTTTAATTTCGTTTTCCGTTGTATCTATACCAAAAGATAAAAAAAAATTGTATATTTGTTTTAACATGTTATAAGTTATTAACTTATTTGGTAGTTGACATGCCCAAATTTGATTAAGTGTTTTTTTTTTCCTTTTTAAAGAAAAAAATAAATTCAAATGTTTATATAAAACTTTTTGGAGAAAGGGTCACTTAGTCCTCAAACATTACCTAAAAAGTCAATTAGATACCTAATTGACTTCTCAGGTAAAGTTTGAGGGTCTATTTGATTTTTTTTCAAATTTTTTTTAGTTTGAAGATTATTACATTTTTTTGAAATACTTTTGGGGCTTATTTCAAGAAACTCATAATCTTAAGTGCAAATGTGCAATACATTGGAAAGACACAAATTTCCTTAATTTTTACGAGATTTTGACTTCTTTTTTTTTTTTTTGACAAAGATAATTCTATCGTCTTGCAAGTTGCAATTTTAGTTCCAAAATAATAATTACGTTTTATTTAGTGTGATTGAGATCAAATATATAGAAGTATATTTATTTTTTTGAGAATATATAGAAGTATATTTATATAAAATAAATGAGCAAATACCCATTTTGGTCCCACGACTATTAACAAAATGACAATGTTGGTCCACATATTTAATTTCTACCAATTTTGGTCCAAAGACTATTGTTTTAGTACCAATTTTGGTCCCACGACTACTGCTTTAGTGTCAAAATTATCGTGCCGGTCACTCATCCATTTAAAACGTGCCAAAATCTAAAAATTTTAAAGGTATTTTTGTCACTTTCAACGCAATATCCCAATTTAGGCATGAATAAAGAGATTTAAGCCCTAAGATCGATCCCAATTCACAATTCTCCTCCTCAAATTAAAGTAAAATGAGGAGGAAAATTGTGAATTTTGATCGATCTTAGGACTTAAATCCATTTATTCATGCTCAAATTGGGATATTAAGTTGAAAATGCTGAAAATACCTTTAACAATTTTAGATTTTTTCACATTTTAAATGGATGGGTGACCGGCGCGATGAATTTTGGCACTAAAACAATAGTCATAGATGAAAATTGGTACTAAAACAATAGTTGTGGGACCAAAATTGGTAGAAATTAAACATGTGGACCAAAATTATCATTTTGCTAATAGTTATGGGACTAAAATTGATATTTGCTCTAAAATAAATTATATTATAGAGTTTAGTTGTATCAATTTTCATCAAATTTAAAATAGGAGATAATACTAATTATGATCCTTTAAGTATAGTGACATAGTCATGTTTAGTTCTAACTTTTCAATTTAATCTCATGTGGCCTGGTCCTTTAATTTTGAAGTTTAATCACTCATGAATAACTATGGGTGGTTAAATTTAAAAATTGAAAGATTATAGATATTTAAATTGTAAATTTATGACTAAATATGGACGACTCCAATTACTTTCTCTTCATTATTTTTGTTTTGTTTTCAATATTGAGGCAAATAAGCTTTGGTCAACACTCAAACGTCCTTGTCGTGACATGGCGTAATATGTGGTCATATTCGGGGGGACGGCAAATGCGGAGAAAAGTCGTCGGCTTTCCCCTCCGGTCATATTTGAACTGTGTTTTTTTTTTTTTGGGGTAAATATAATTTTTGTTTTCTTATCATTTTTTTTTAAATACAGGGTATGAGATAAAATAAAAATCAATCCACTAACTATTCTGGCGTTAAACAATAGGCAACTTAAACTCCTTCAGGTGGCAACTTAAACTCCTTTAAGATGGCCATAATTTATATTCTTTGTTCATACTATACATTTATATTTTAGGTATAGTAGTTATGTTATATTTTTACTTATTTGACTACCCATTTGTTTTCTAAAGTTAATAACTAATGCTATATCGAATTAAACTAGTTAATCTTTCTGTTTTTTTTAGACAACTCTCAGTCAAGTTGGTTAGACAGCTAACTTGGTAACCATAATAAGGTTCAAGTTCAGCGACCCTATTGCCGGATTTTGGTCCACCAGTGAGTGGCGGACCCCTGGGGGGGGGGGGGTCAAGCATACCAAAGTGGACTGCTCTCGGGTCTGCGGCATTCACACCTCTTGGCCCCTTGCTGGAGTGCCTTGGCCGTCTATTAGCGTTTAGAGGGCCCCACCTTAGTACAAACGGGTATGACTGATCACCCAGGAGAGCAGCAGGTCATTCGTCGGAAGGGAGAACTGCTCAGGCGGACGGATCGCTCAGGTAGTTAGCGATGTGATTGGCGATGACCAGAACATGGCTTGCGAGTGACGTGTTAAGAGATGTTCGGTGAAAGAGCGCGACACCTAGTGGGACACACAAACAATAGAGGAGGGCAGAGAGCTAGAGACTTGTGGTTTGCTCACCTGTTCGCGACTTGCAGTCCTAGGAGTAGTATAAAAAGGGGGATGGGTTTCCTTTCCAATACACAACACTCCCTCTCTCTTGACTACTCCCTCAGTCAACGACGCAGTACATCGGTTGTCTTTGCAATCCGCTAATTAGCAATGGTAGTCCACCCCTGTGGTTTGGCCCCTTGGACAAAATTCATTCCCTTTACTTGTTTAGTACATTTGCAGCTCGTTTGTATTATTTCAATGGTCATGTGCCTTATCAATCTAATACACTTTTCTTACCAATTACTCCATCTCAAGCTGGTTTTACGGTGGGTCCGGTTTATTAAAAACCATCAGGATGTTTTTCAAAAATTATAAAACTATAATATACTATTTAATCATTTTATGCACTTTTACGATTATTTCTTATATTTTTTAATTTCTATTAACTTCATTGTAAGTTTTTGTTTATAAATTATCTCTCGCTTTAGTCTTTTTTTTTTTTTAGTACTATTGATTCTGTTACAATGCAGTATTTGTTCATAACTACTTTTTCAACGCTCGAACCCAGCCCCTTTCATATGGGAGTGCAACCAGATATCACTAGACCACAAGGTCTTGACTTTAATTAGTCTTTAATTATATTGACATTTTAAATTTTAACTCAATTAATTCTTTAATTACATTGTATCATTAACATTAAGTCTTTAACTATAGTTTTATATATATATATATATATATATATAGTTTTTTTTTTCAAAGGATATATATTTAGTTCTTTGTTACTAATTTAGTTTTATCATTGTAAAAACTAGGATTATAAGATAAATGATTATTACGTTAACAAAATAATCATCAATTTTACTATGTTCATAGCTACTTTCTCAACAAGTCAACACTTGACTCCACTGAGGTTTGAACCCACTCCCATCATCCATGTGAGAGTGTTAACCGGGACACCGGATGCCACTTGACCACAAGGTCTTTGACATTAACTAACAATTATGCTTTGGTAGTTAGATCTAATAAAAATATAATGTTCAATATTAAAATTCTCACTGGATTGTGAAAACACATTAAAAGGAGTCTCATCATAGCCAAATAAGGAATTGATAACAGAATTAATCTCTTTGATATACTAATTTACCATTTTAACCCTCGAAATTTACGAAGATGAGATAGAATTGATAATAAGTGACTAATTTTGAAAGTGTTGTCAAAATAATAACAAAAATACAAAATATATTCAAATTATTAGTTTTTATTTTTTTGAAAAAAAAACTAATAATTTGAATATATTTTGTATTCAAATTATTAGTTAAAAAATTAAATTTTAAAAATATTATTCTAATTAAGGGTTAAATACGTAGTACAAATGTACAATTAGGTATTGTAGCTTCTAATATATTAATGACATTTTTAATATAATATGTTCCAACCTTATCAGTCAAAGAGGATCTATGACAAGATTTCATATTAAATTTTGTTTTTCTAATATCAAATCCAAATTTACAGTATAAAATATAAATTAAAAGTACCAAGGTAGTTGAAAGTTTAATTAATGGTACAACATTATATATCATACATGCCCTTCAAGTTTATGAAATTATACTTTATGGTTGGACATCCAGTGATTCTAGTCTCTAAATTCCAAATAATATAAAGCCAAAATTATCAAGCAAGAGTATAACAATTATTTAATTTTAGCCCCTTAAGTTTTTGAAATTGTAGAATCACCCTTAATGCTTGTTTTTTTTTTTTTTTTTTTTTTTTT
>NC_044924.1:8330576-8370309 GCF_003576645.1 Ipomoea triloba | reverse complement strand
TTTTTTTTTTTTTTTTTTTTTTTTTAAACTCTCATAATTCTTTAGAACGTAGTATCCAAACCTATAACTACAAATTTAAAATGGCAACAAAAATGTCATCACTCTACATAGTAATTGGCCCCTTAATGCATGTTTAGTACAATTTATTTTCTTTATTTTACTCATGCTCAAAAGTGATAGCATTTACTGTGTGCAACCATACAGACATACAAACTATGTGACCACATATAATTTTGATTTGTCAGTGTTCTAGTGAGATTAGTCCATGATATAACTGAAAATGTTAATTTTGATCATTAAATGCTCAAACTTTTAACTTTCTATTTTTAGTTTTGGTAAATTTAAATGTTTGCATCCTTAATAAAATCAACTTTGCAATTAAGAGAGTGTAGACTAGTGTATATTTAAAGAAAAATGTTACAATATTTATAAAATAACCTTGAAATGTTAGAATTTTAAACATTTACCAATCAAAATTAACAATTTGGAATCTCAACGATTAATTATGCCATAACATTGAAAATTTAGGAACTAAACATAGTGATACATATAAATGAGGAATTGATTTCATTATTTGTCTATAATTTAAGAACCACAACTATTATTTTCCAAAAAAAAAAAAGGAAAAAATTACACAATTTTGGAGGCTGAAATATCAAGAAAAGTGGGACCCAAAAATCCACCAGAAACTAGTAGAATGGTCAATTAATGTCATGTGTAATGTGTCCTCCTCAAGTCTTCACCCCAGCAGGAAGCCAAGGCCATATGATATGAAATATGAATACCAAACAACACAAACATATATAAAAGCCTCATCTCAATTCTCAGAGATTGAAGAAGCAACAGGTGTCATGTGTGCATTAATTATAGGATTAACTGGGCCCCACCCTTTGTGTACCATGAAAGGGGAGCCATTCATAGCCCTCCACTGCACAGCATCTTCCTCACATGCATTTCATTTCACCACAAAAAAATTAAATTTTGACAGGGACTCAGGATTCTGTGTGTGACCATACAATATCAATAGAAAGAGGCTAGGGGTTGAGGGTATTACACGAGAGATAACTAAATGTAAAAATATACTAAGATGAAGGAGGTTGGATGGTTGACTAGTTTGAAGTATCTAGTGACAAAAAAAATTGTATAATAACTATTTATAGTGGAAGAGATATCCACTTATGTAACTTAATTGCCTTGATAAATGAATAAGATAGATTGTTAAAATGACAAAGTTATGTTGTAAGTTATTTGAGTTATGCTGACTTACAAGCTAGATAAGTTAAATGATTCAAGCGTTTAGGTTAAGATGGTTAACCTCAAGACTTTTGAATTGTAATTAACATCTTGGTTAGAAGTTATAATTGGCTAATCGGGGACTTAATTTGATTGTACTAATTTGTCATTATGTTACTTTTTTTTAAAAACTATATTACTTATTTAATCTTCGACTATTCTAGTATGTACCATATTTTTAGAAGGATTAAACCTCTTCTAGTATGAATCATATTCTCAGAATGATTAAACTTAGTAAGTTATATATTTTTTTTAGTACTACTGTGTCCATACATACTTTCTCAACATATTGAAGTACAAAGTGTTAATGCCCGTTTACTAACTGCAAATTTGCTCCAATNTTTTTTTTTTTTTTTTTTTTTTTTTTTTAAACTCTCATAATTCTTTAGAACGTAGTATCCAAACCTATAACTACAAATTTAAAATGGCAACAAAAATGTCATCACTCTACATAGTAATTGGCCCCTTAATGCATGTTTAGTACAATTTATTTTCTTTATTTTACTCATGCTCAAAAGTGATAGCATTTACTGTGTGCAACCATACAGACATACAAACTATGTGACCACATATAATTTTGATTTGTCAGTGTTCTAGTGAGATTAGTCCATGATATAACTGAAAATGTTAATTTTGATCATTAAATGCTCAAACTTTTAACTTTCTATTTTTAGTTTTGGTAAATTTAAATGTTTGCATCCTTAATAAAATCAACTTTGCAATTAAGAGAGTGTAGACTAGTGTATATTTAAAGAAAAATGTTACAATATTTATAAAATAACCTTGAAATGTTAGAATTTTAAACATTTACCAATCAAAATTAACAATTTGGAATCTCAACGATTAATTATGCCATAACATTGAAAATTTAGGAACTAAACATAGTGATACATATAAATGAGGAATTGATTTCATTATTTGTCTATAATTTAAGAACCACAACTATTATTTTCCAAAAAAAAAAAAGGAAAAAATTACACAATTTTGGAGGCTGAAATATCAAGAAAAGTGGGACCCAAAAATCCACCAGAAACTAGTAGAATGGTCAATTAATGTCATGTGTAATGTGTCCTCCTCAAGTCTTCACCCCAGCAGGAAGCCAAGGCCATATGATATGAAATATGAATACCAAACAACACAAACATATATAAAAGCCTCATCTCAATTCTCAGAGATTGAAGAAGCAACAGGTGTCATGTGTGCATTAATTATAGGATTAACTGGGCCCCACCCTTTGTGTACCATGAAAGGGGAGCCATTCATAGCCCTCCACTGCACAGCATCTTCCTCACATGCATTTCATTTCACCACAAAAAAATTAAATTTTGACAGGGACTCAGGATTCTGTGTGTGACCATACAATATCAATAGAAAGAGGCTAGGGGTTGAGGGTATTACACGAGAGATAACTAAATGTAAAAATATACTAAGATGAAGGAGGTTGGATGGTTGACTAGTTTGAAGTATCTAGTGACAAAAAAAATTGTATAATAACTATTTATAGTGGAAGAGATATCCACTTATGTAACTTAATTGCCTTGATAAATGAATAAGATAGATTGTTAAAATGACAAAGTTATGTTGTAAGTTATTTGAGTTATGCTGACTTACAAGCTAGATAAGTTAAATGATTCAAGCGTTTAGGTTAAGATGGTTAACCTCAAGACTTTTGAATTGTAATTAACATCTTGGTTAGAAGTTATAATTGGCTAATCGGGGACTTAATTTGATTGTACTAATTTGTCATTATGTTACTTTTTTTTAAAAACTATATTACTTATTTAATCTTCGACTATTCTAGTATGTACCATATTTTTAGAAGGATTAAACCTCTTCTAGTATGAATCATATTCTCAGAATGATTAAACTTAGTAAGTTATATATTTTTTTTAGTACTACTGTGTCCATACATACTTTCTCAACATATTGAAGTACAAAGTGTTAATGCCCGTTTACTAACTGCAAATTTGCTCCAATTTTCTGAAAATTTGGAAAATTAGAGAACAGAAAACAGAAAACACATTGCATGGTGTTTCCTTAGATGTTATAGGGAGTTTCGGTATGTTACACTTCTCACTACTGGTGATTTCACTATTCGATGTATTCTAGGTTGTGCAATGAGTTTGTGAGGTGTGGTGTTGTGCATTACTCTAGAGTCCTTGGTGGATCGCTGTAGGTGTGGTGTTGTGCATTGCTCTAGAGTCCTTGGTGGATTGCTATATTCTAGGGTGTGCAATGGGTTTATGGGGGGAAGTGTGTCTCAGTGTTACAGTGCCACTAAATGTGGTGCATTATTCTGGTGTGAAAAGCGTAATCTGCTCACTTTGGGCATTATTCCAACACTACCGCGGTTGAGTTTCAAACTTTGGTCTCGAAATCCAAATACTGCCTACTGAACTAGTGAGTTAAGTCCATGTTATGTGATCAGAGCTATAAATCATTAATTTTTTTAATGGTTCAGATTTGACCACATGTTTTCACCTAGAACATAGCTCTCATGAGAACCGAGTCCTATATATATATATATAATTCAGTTCCCGTTCGGTGGGGTGTTTTCCTTGCGGTGGCTTTAGATGCATAATTTTCTTTTTAAGGTGCGTGATTTTCCTTCTTAAAGTGCGCGATTTGTATTCTTAAGGTGCGTGAGTGTTGAAATTTAAGGTGAGTTAACCTAAAGCTTAAATGTGGACGCGCCTTCCTGTGCGGTCAGTGCGGTTCACACCGCTCAATGTTTGAAAATGCACCACTCAATGTTAGAAAACGCACCAAAATGAAAATACACAAAAACACCCTAAAACACACCACACACCCAAAATAATGCACCATAACTATCTTGTCCCTAATGGTGCATTTGCTAACACTGTGTAGTGTATATTTACATACCTAGTGATGTGTTTTTTGATGATGCGTACCTGATGATGCACATTTGTGTGGTGTATTTTCTAACATTGAGTGGTGTATATTTGTATACATAGTGGTGCGGCCGCACTGACCGCATGTTAAGGGGCGACCACACCTGATCATGACACTATATATATATATATATATATATACACACACACACCGAATGTATCAAACAGCGATGTACTACAAAGTATATATGTGTGGGTCTTAATTGTTGAGGGACCCTTTCTTGAGCTCATATCAATTCCCATCTTGAGATTTACATGCCATGAAGTAAACATAGTATTTTATTTTATTTTAATCAAAGGACACAAGTTTATTTGACGTCCACATCCACAAACGTCTTTACATGAAAAGGGAACACACATTTGGTCACATATCATAGTACTTACTTTAACCAAATCTGATCTATATATGAGTAATAATTTTTGAAAATAAAATGATTTATTGTGGTTTGAGTGATCCAATAATGCTAGTTTTGCACTTTTTGAAGTAGTACTAGTACTGCCTGATTAATCTTTATTTGTGTATGTTGTACTTCATCAATTTTTGTACTTAACAAAAGTTTAAATAATAGAATGTTACTCTAATCTAAGGTCAATTATATAATCTATTATAAAGAAGATATTTGGTAAAATTTACAAATCGTTTATCAAAACAAACTATTTGGCATTGAAACCTATCTTGTTTGGGTTAAGTACTAGTTGAGGAAAATAAGCAACATATGAAAGTACCAAACTACCAATACAATTATACCTTAATAACTAACACAATTATTGAATTATTCATGTACTTATTATTTTCACCCTTCAATTATTACTATGATCGTACTTTCCACCCAAAACTTGACAAAATCTTTAAAATATCATGAAAATTTTATAAAACCTTAAATAAGAGAGATATACTTGCAATTTTGTAATTCACACTTTTTATTCCTTCCTTCGAAGGAGTTTATAAATATTTCTATATATGAAGAAGACTTGCAAAAATATATATATAAAAAAAAAACCCTAATAATTGTTAATCTTGAAAAATTCTCCTTTGATTTTTGTGGATCTTCTTTGTACGAATGTCTACAAATTGCTTTAAATGAGAAAATAAGAAGTGGAGACTGTGGAATTACAAGTCTATCGCTTTTATTTTAGATTTTATAAAAAAGAATTTATGACATTTTAAGAACTTTTGTTAAGTATTTAATAAAAAGCAGCATCGTAATAACAATTTAAGAGTAAAATTTACTACGTAAATAATTCAAGAATGCCGGATTCAATTATTTTCAATTTAAAAGTAATCTCATATTCTTACCTAATTTCCAAAAGTAAAAGGTGTGGGTTGTTTAGCTAGGCGGCTAATTAATTAGTTATTAGTGGTAAGTGCATGGGTTGATAATCCATTATATTGTTTACCTACTCCTACTCATCAAGATAATGACTGGTGAGCATGATACGATGGAGATGATGATGTGCCCACTTTTATTTATTTCCAATCTTTGTTCTTTTGGACATTCTTGCTAAACTAGTACTCCCTCTTAAAGAGACTTTCTTCCACTTTATCTTTAACTTCCGTTTATTACACCACATTTCATTTCACTTAGCTTGTTACCTTATTTTTTTGTTTTCATGATTTATCAGTAAATTAATTGACCTTAACATGAATTAATAAGTAATATGCGTATCTAATAGGGGACTTGTATATAGAAGTTATTATATGTTTAGATAGCTTACTTGATAGTCCTTAAAAGTTGATATCATATGTCCCTGAATTCGTTTTAACTTTGCTCTTACTCAGAAAAATTTATGGATTCACCATTGGTTTCAAGTTTGAATTATCATAAGAGCTGTCTATTGACTTTAATTTGAATCGATGAATTATGGGAAACCTAGGCTGGTTTATCTCAATGTGGTCTTTCGGAGTCACAAGATGGGCAAAGTAATATGCGTATCCAATAAAAAGATGACATGGTAGGAAGTGACTAATAGCTAATGATAATTGTAGGAGTCTCTAGCATGGTTTATTTTAAAATTTTGGGTGCACTATTAACTGAGAAATTTTTTTTATATTTCTAAAGAAAAAAATGGGAAAAAAAACTTTTACTTCACATTTTTCAATTTGAAAATAGAAAGCGGAGAATGAAAAATTGAAACACGCACACCATAAATTAATAACTGAACAACATAAAATAGTTGTTTGTTAAGGAATACAATTATATATATATATTGCACAAACAATTTTTTTTTTTAATGAATCGCAAACTTTTATCGCGGTTAGACTATAATGATTTTTTACTTATAGGTGAGTGTTTGTATTTTTTTTTTAAACACTTCTACTTCTTTACAGGGTAGAAGATATTCTATACTTTCTCAATCTTTTTCAAATACACCCACTATTAGAGTTCGGTCCTATAACTACCCAGATGGTTTTATAGTGCCAATTATCAATAGAGCAACCCAAACCATATATATGGATCCAAATTTAAATATTTAGCTTGTTTTGGGCTTCTCTAACTAAAGTTTCCCTTATTCTTCATGGACTGGGTACTTTGCGGATCTCAAGTTTAATAAAACCCCCCAAAAAAAAAGTTCTAAAACAAGAAATATATTAAATAAACAAGTAATCAGTTTCCAGTTTTTCGATTTTGTAGATAATTACTCTGTAAATAATTCCCCAGTTACTAAATAGACATTAGGGATTAATGGATTATTGATTTTTAGATTTGGGACGATATAGTTAAGCACTATCACTAGGTCTAGGTACATCATTTCACTCACAAGAAGTAAAAATTAAAAAGTAATCAAGTTTAAATAACAAATATAAGAGCCAAAGGCTTTGTGGTCAAGTGGCACTCGGTGTACATACCTATGTGGAAGGGAGTGGGTTCGAACCTTAGTGAAGACATCTGTTGACTCTTTGTGCTGCAGTAAGTTGAGAAGGTAGCTATGAACAGATTTGATAGACAAATACAAGACAATATTTTTACATGAAAAATCTAAAGGGGAATATGGGCCCAACTCACCGGGTTAAGCCTGTTTAAGACGGGCTAGGTTGAAAAAACTCCAACACAACCCGTTTTGGGCCCGACTGTCCACCCCACCACAAATTTTTATATATATATATATATTGTGTAATTGAATTTTTGAAGTGATGTTTAAAATTAATGTTTACTACTATACAAGAATTGAACTTCTAACACCTTAATTAACCTAACACTATTGAAATCATCTATGCTAATGACACTTTGTGAACCTTTAATTTTCGTATAACTATTTATTTATTTATCTCTCTCTCTCACGCGCGCGCGCGCACACACAGACACACACACACACACACATATATATATATATATATATATATATATATATATATATATATTAGCGTTTAATATAAATTAAATAAATTATAATTATATTACAAACATAAATTGAAATTTAATTATCTAAACACACATTATATACAAGCATACATGAAGTTTGTTCAAAAAGTTTATTATGTTTAGTTAGTAAAGGTTCTAATTCTTAACTAGAAGGTTTGAGGTTCATGTTTTGGATAATACAAAATAATTTAAAATATGTTCAAATAAAATATTTAATTAATACATTAATAAGAAGCGGGCTGACCCGTTTAGCCCGTGCTTAGCTAGCTTAGGCTAAAAATTCCAACTCAGATTCGAAACATAGCCCGTTTCTTCTCCAACTGTGACGAGTTAGCCCATATGGTCCGGGCTGATCCGTTTTGACAGCTCTAGCGCAACTTGTAGGTGTGGTTTAACTGCCGTGCCCAACATGCACGTGCACTGCACGCATAAGCTGGGTGTGTAAATAAGCCATTTTTTAAAAGAATTTTATTATTTTTTTTTCCATTCTTTTTCTCTATTCTCTCCCCACTCTTTCCTATATGTCCTACAAAAAGGTCAAAAACTATTAAAATTTTTACATTGTTGAGGTTGTCCTAAGTTGGGAAATCTAAATATATCAATAAAAAATTCAAAAAAACTTATACCAATAATCTTGATCTAAGAGGAATCATCGTCATCACCATCAATCAATAGTACATAAATGTCTAAACAAGCTTTCACCATCTTCTTGTACTGCTTTGTTATGTCGAGGTAAAAATAGCATATGCACTGAAGTTTGAAACTTAAACTTGGCTGTGCAGCTGAAAATGGGGTGCAACAGAGATTTCCTTAAATTATAAGGCCATATACACCATATAGTATGCGGACATTCTGAGATCAATGGTCAACACAGTCAAAGTACAACTCACGTCGCTGTGTCTGAGCTGCTGTCCACAATCGGATATAAAAATTTCAAAAAATAAGGAGACAAAATAAAGAGATAATATAATAATTACATTCATACCGTTCCAAATAGCGGCGAAGCTAGCCTGCGTCTCTGTTCACACTTCACCCTTTCAAGCTCACCGTGTACCCATCCGGAAGCTTCTGTCTCCGGCGAAGACTGGCGGATCGTATCTTCCAATGTGATCAATCTTTCTGTGTTTCCCGTGAGTTACTTCTCCGTCATTCAGAGACCCTGTACCCTGAAACCTTCAAAGCTTGCACCTTTGCTTTCTTTGAATCTTTTTCTACATAAAATGCCTTACATTTGTTTCATCTTTTGCTTGTTAAATACTGGGTTCTCATTTTCTTAATTTTTTTTTGCCCACCTTACGATCTGTTCTGGAATGCATTTTTTTTGCAAATTAGGCCAGGTGATTTTGTTGTTTATAGTCTCATTGAATTTAGCCCTGAAATTTGAGTACATTTTAATTAAACATCTAAAATTCGGATGAAACTTCTTTACTTAATGCATATGGTTATGTCTCCTCTGTTTGTGTATGCATTCATACTAGGAAGTCATAGAAGCCATGTCTTTGTTGGGGGGGAGGGGGTGGGTGGTGGTTGCATGTTGACTTTTGATTTTGATAATGTTTAGTTATGTGAAGCTTTCAACTTTGGATGCTAATGGTAATGATTTGAAGCTTTCAACTTTGGTTGCTACCAAAACTTTTTGTCAGTGTTGTCTCTACATTGTGAAAATGTGATTGAATATTTGAATATACTTATGCTACCCCCAGATTGACCTAGCTTGGGTCCCATGACAGCTAAAAATTTCAATTCAATGCCCTACCAGTTTGCTTATTTTTTTCTAAATAATATTTGTTTTTAAGTTCTTTGAGTTGCTGTGTTTATAGTTAGTTATGTGGTGGTCCATCTTTGAAATTGTTTATGTTATAAGGTCTTTGATCGAATCATTTTTGATGGATTCCATGGTTCTTGACTTCTCACATGTTGATTTTCTTATAGACAAAAAGGCGAACTTTTGTTGTACAAGGCCCTAATCAGCTCCTCTTTCCAGCTCTAGCATTTCGAATGGCATCTTTAAGGTACCTGTCTTTGAATGTTACCTTAAACATGTTTATATCCTCTTACTCTTCTGTTTTCACTTCCGAATTTATTGTTCAAAGTGGTTGCAAAATGTTGAAATTAATAGACGAGTTGAATTATAGAATTGCTTTGAGTTGCATGACTCTTTTGATCCCTTAAGTAGCCACGGTCTTAATTTCTTGTACTGACATTGTAAAGCTTAACATGTTTGATGTTCCCGTTAATCCAATGTCTTTTTAATGCTGCAGGGTAGGGGATGTTTGAGGATGTTTAGATGCTGGAGCTGGAAATCCATGCAAGGATGATTAAACTCGAGAGAACTGCAATCAGTTCCGTTTTGCTGTTATGGATCTCTACCCGGTTCTTGTTTTCTTCAGTCTCCTGTTCACAGATTCCATTGGGTTCCAGACTTTCTTCCCAGGAGAATAGCTATTGGGTCTCACCAAATGGGCATTTTGAAATTCGATTCTTGAACTACTCCTGCCAATATACTTTTGGAATACGATTCAGTTCAAGTTTTTTCCCAGACAATGAACATGATGCAGTTGTTTGGATTCCCGGAGCTAACAGTAGAGTTGGTAGCGATTCATACTTGGAGCTAACCCATAACGGGGCACTGATTTTGTTCAACTCTGCAACTGGAGGAATTGCTTGGACGAGCAATACTAGCAATGCTGGTATTGAATCAGCAGTTCTTCGTGATGACGGTAACCTTGTACTGCTAAATCAAAAGAACGATGTTGTTTGGCAAAGTTTCAACTCACCGTCTGACACACTTCTCCCTGGCCAGAATTTGTCAGTTACCAAATTTCTTCGGGGTTCCAGCAGGAGCCCAGATGATAGTCGGTACACTCTTTATATGAATGTTTCTGGGCAGTTGCAGCTTAGGTGGGACGCCAGTGTCATTTACTGGACTTCGGGAGATCCTTCTCAACCGGCTGTTCAAGCCATACTTAACAGTGAAGGGATCCTTCAAGGTCATGACCAAAGATCTAAGGTTATTTGGTCCATATTTGGAGAAGACTTCAGTGATAGATATGTAAAATTTCGGTTTCTTAAGCTAGGTTTTGATGGCAATCTTCGACTATACTCGTGGAGAAATGATTCGAGGTCATGGAAATCAGTTTGGCAAGCTTTTGACAACCCGTGCAAAGTCTTTGCAACTTGTGGCCTCCATGGCATTTGTCGCTTCAATTCAACCGGCTCCCACACTTGCGATTGTCCATTTACATCCACAGGTGACTCGAGCTCGGAGTGCTTGGTTCCATACCAACCAAATTGTTCATCTGGAATCTCCATGATTAGACACGACCACATGTTCTTATATGGAATCTACCCTCCAAATGAAACAGTGGTACAAACAAGTTTGAAGCATTGCCAACGCCTGTGTGAAAAAGACTCACTTTGTTATGCTGTGTCCTTCATAAATGACGGGGTTCCACAGTGTCGAATTAAGAAATCCCAGTATGTCAGTGGTTGGGTAGACCCTTTGTCAAGTTCAATCTCTTTTGTCAAGACTTGCTCAAATCCTATTGCTGTTTTGCCCACCGAAGAGGACAACAAAGCAGACTCATCGTCAGAAATCTGCACTCTATGTCTTATAGAAGTTTCCATGGCATCGGTTCTTGCATTTATTTTGATTCAGTTGGGGATTGGGCTTTACATACACAGACGTAGAAGATATGTTGGGAAGAAAGCCGTTTCCTTGAATCTAATGCCTAATGCTAGCGGTTGTATCATGTTATCCTACCTTCAAATCAAGGAATTGACGGGAAATTTCAAGAACCAAATTGGACCAAAGATGTTCAAAGGCGTACTTCCAAGTAACAGGTTAGTTGTAATTAAAGATCTGATCAATACTTCCATAGAGGAAAGGAAGTTCCGAAATGCTGTTCTGAGAATAGGAAATATACACCACAAAAATCTTTTGAAACTCGAAGCTTTCTGTTGCGAGTCTAACTATAGGTTCTTGGTTTATGAATTCGCCAAGAACGGCTCCCTGGATAAGTGTTTAGGAGATCCTAAAATTTGCAAGAGACTGACATGGAGAAAAAGAATAAATATATGCCTAAGCGTAGCAAGGGCTGTGGCCTACTTGCACGCTGGATGTAGAGAGTTCATAAACCACGGGAATCTGAAATGTGAAAATGTGGTTTTGGATAACGATTTGGAAGCTAAGGTGAGCGAGTTTGGGCTGAGGGCACTTCTACCCGAGCCATCATCCAACAACGAGGGTCCAGCAGAGACAGATGTTCGGGATTTTGGTAAGATGATGTTGGTTTTGATAACCGGGAACCAAAATGCTAATGATGCTTGTGAATGGGCATACGGAAAATGGGCTGGAGCTGAACTGGAGACAATAGCTGATAAACAAATAGAAGGCGGGATCGATTTAGGTGAGCTGGAGCGGGCATTAAGACTGGCTTTCTGGTGCCTGCAGGCTGATGAGCGAATGAGGCCATCAATGGGAGAAATCGTGAAGGTTTTAGAGGGCACGCTAGCTGTTGATCCTCCACCGCCTCTTCTTGGTCACCGGAATCAACGCCCAACACCAACACCATCACCATCATCCTCGCCATCTTCTCCAGGCACGTAATATAATCCCAAATTGAGTTCAAACGTACATCCTGCTTGGATAATTTCTGTATAGTTTTGCTAACTGCTAGGCACCCATTTAACTTGAAATTAGGATGGCTATGAATGTTGTCTTATGAAACTCCATTTTGTTAGATTCCCTAATCAAAATTTAACTTACATTCCAAACCTGATGCATTTACATTACAAATTTACAATGAAGTAGTATTACCTAATATCTGCATACAGCTACAATGTATGTATACATCTTACTACTAGTTTGCAAATACTAGGGTGTTGAATTGGCTGTCAACATATCTGACCATGTCAAATGGTAAATAATGTTGGTTCAAAGTGGTCCTTATCCACTAGCTGTCATTAGGTTCTAAAGTCCAACCTTAAAATTGGATCCTTGCTACTTGGGTTGTTGCATCTGGTTTTCAGACAGTGAAAGCCCTGCAAATACTATATATACACACACACACACACACACACACACACACACACACACATGGATGAAGATTTTTTTTTTGGTCATATAATAATATATGTCATGACATTGGCTGTAACTACTCACCAAATTCTGATGTATGTTTTCATGAGTCAAACTAAATTATGTATTGACATGATCATAATACTCACCTAACCTTGATTAGATTAATGTGGGTCAACAAATTTATTAGTTGTTCATATGGAAGTTTCTACTCTATATTAATTACATGCATTTTATAGTCTTATCAATAGCTGTTATAAGTCTTGGTTTCCAGCCTCCTAAATAGGAGCAATAAGTGTTGGAAGAAGAATCTAGATTGGCCGGGAGAATCCTATAATTGAAAGATATGTACCATCTTAATTAGAGGTGTAACTGAGTAGAGTTAAGTCTAACCTGAATAGTCAAAGCTTAAAATTTGAATTCATTTTAAGTTTGATCGTGCTCTAGTGTTTTTTTTTTTGTTTTTTTTTTTTCAAACTCTGTTCAAATATGTTCAATAAATTTATTTGTTTTGTTCTTTTACACAAAAAAGTTTGTAATAATAATCATTTTATAATTCAATATCATAACAGAATTCACTATTACATATCAATTATAGTTATTTTATAATATATAAAATGTAAGTTAATTTTTTAATATTATATTTTTATTTTATATTAATTATAGCTCAATTAGGCTTGCGAGCTAAGTTGTGTATTAAGATGCTCAAATTTAGTTCGATTTGTTACTTGAACTACTCAAGTTAATGCTTGAGCTAAACAATAATTGAATTCAAATTCTTATGGAATTGAGGTTGAATAGCTTACAGATAACTTACGTACATACAATAATACAATAAGTGCATAAAAATTACACTAACATTAGTGTATTTATGTACTTACAGTAATGAATTTATGTACTTATCGTAGTGATTTTTATGAACTAAATTTATGTAAATAAATAATAATTAAAAATTAATGAGGTAAAATTTTTGGACCAGGATCTTAGTCTACAATATAAGTATATAACTACTATTCAAGACTTGGGATCTCCCTAATGCTGCTGGCAAATTATACTATGGATCATGGTACATATTGGAATGTGAACTATTAATAAATGTTCATCTGTGAACTATTAATAAATGTTCATCTTTAATATAATGAAGGTTCATTTTTAGTAAACCAACAATTTAATTTTTAAGTAGTTATGGACATATACTACATTGTAACAGAGTTAGTAGTACTAAAAAAAAAGTAGTATAAAAAAAATTAAAAAATGAACCTTATACAATTGGTTGATGGTATAGTGGTTGAATGCAGTTAGACCAGGCTAATTATTGGGCTCTACCATTTCAGGCTCTCTTTTGTCTCAAAGTATTTTTTTTTGGGTCAGATATGAGTTTTAAGAGTGCTCTCGAAAAAAAAAAAAAAAAAAAAAAAAGCAAAACCCAACCATTTAATTTCATATACCGCATAGACAATCATTATTGTATAGACCATAATATTAAATAATGTACATTTAATACACAAATAATATACTTTTAATATATTAAAAACGTACATTTATTCATAAAAAATACATTATTTAAGTACTGAAATTATATTATTTTGTATAATATATATTTGATACATGAATGATGTATTTTTAATATATTAAAAATGTATATTTTTTATGGTTGACTGTCCACATAGTACCTTGTGAACCATAGTTTGTCCCTATTGAAGCTTTTTATTTTTAAAATTGCAAGTGATAGATGGTGATAAAAAGGCAACTAAAAAGCACAACCATATAAAAGAAGATCCGATCACCCCCACCCCAAACCCCCTTTTCCTAAAGTGAAAGTGATCCACTGATCCAAATTCCGGCCAGTTTAGCAATCACATTTCTTTTCTTTTTTTCCCAATGTTTTATTTTATTAATTATTTTTTATTTTTCATTCTTCATGATGCATAAGTAAATATATATATATTTTTGTTAATATGTTCTTTAAAAAAAAATTCCCATCCAAAATTTCCAAAGACATTATAAAATAAAAATCTATGTTCGTTGCCAAGTACAATATAATCCTACAAATATAATGTATAACTAAAATCAGAAAATACAAAATGCCATCCAATTCAAACCGAAAAGAATATAATGGTGATGATGAGATGAGTCATATAATGGACCAACCAAACAAAGTGTTTAGAAATTACATGTGGATGGTATCCAAAAATCTGTACAAACCAAACCAAACCAAGACTCAACACTCACAGATCGATCAACAAGCTAGCTAGCTAGCTAGCACTGCACACACTTTCATTTCATGCACGTTCGTACTCCATTATATTCCTAATAATCTTCTTCAATTCTCATCTTTTTCATCAAGCTAGCTAGCTAAGGCAAAATAGGGTACCCAGTGAGTGGTAAAAATGAGAAAAGGGTCACCCTACATGCATAGCATATTAATTATTTATTATTAATATATTAATAGAAATAGAAATAGAAATAGAAATAAGAAAGGAAGCTACCCGGCCTAGAAGAAGGAACGCTTGACAGGAGCTCTGCCCACAGCTCTCATGAGGTTGGCTATCTCAAGAACTCTTGCCACTTTTGTTCCCCTCGTTGCCTCAGCCGATGCCCTTCTTTCTTCTGCTTTTCTTCGGGCTTTTGCTATGTCGTTTTGCATCTTTTCTAATGCTTTCGCTCTCTTCTCCTCCAACTTCCTCTGTAACGTAACGCAACATATATATTCACCTTTTATTTCTTTCCACAGATAATCTTACCCAAATTAAAACTTATTCCTTTTCACTAATTAATTAAGAGTAATTCTTTCATTTTCACCGGTACAAATTTAGGTACGTAAGTGAAAACTACAGAATTCAACATTAAAAAATAAAGGTGTAATGAAATGTATAGATCACTAAGGGGACAGCTAGCAAAGTAGCAAAGCAAGAAGAATTGACATAAAGACTATTTTGGGTTATCATTATCCTTAGCTTACCAATTCTATCCATTCACTTGATAAAGCTAATTTAACACGTGTACGTCTATATTGTGGCGACTCCATCAATACTCATGAATCATGTCGTTTTTGAAAAATAATCAACAAATTAATTAAAGTNAAAAAAAAAAAAAAAAAAAAAAAAGCAAAACCCAACCATTTAATTTCATATACCGCATAGACAATCATTATTGTATAGACCATAATATTAAATAATGTACATTTAATACACAAATAATATACTTTTAATATATTAAAAACGTACATTTATTCATAAAAAATACATTATTTAAGTACTGAAATTATATTATTTTGTATAATATATATTTGATACATGAATGATGTATTTTTAATATATTAAAAATGTATATTTTTTATGGTTGACTGTCCACATAGTACCTTGTGAACCATAGTTTGTCCCTATTGAAGCTTTTTATTTTTAAAATTGCAAGTGATAGATGGTGATAAAAAGGCAACTAAAAAGCACAACCATATAAAAGAAGATCCGATCACCCCCACCCCAAACCCCCTTTTCCTAAAGTGAAAGTGATCCACTGATCCAAATTCCGGCCAGTTTAGCAATCACATTTCTTTTCTTTTTTTCCCAATGTTTTATTTTATTAATTATTTTTTATTTTTCATTCTTCATGATGCATAAGTAAATATATATATATTTTTGTTAATATGTTCTTTAAAAAAAAATTCCCATCCAAAATTTCCAAAGACATTATAAAATAAAAATCTATGTTCGTTGCCAAGTACAATATAATCCTACAAATATAATGTATAACTAAAATCAGAAAATACAAAATGCCATCCAATTCAAACCGAAAAGAATATAATGGTGATGATGAGATGAGTCATATAATGGACCAACCAAACAAAGTGTTTAGAAATTACATGTGGATGGTATCCAAAAATCTGTACAAACCAAACCAAACCAAGACTCAACACTCACAGATCGATCAACAAGCTAGCTAGCTAGCTAGCACTGCACACACTTTCATTTCATGCACGTTCGTACTCCATTATATTCCTAATAATCTTCTTCAATTCTCATCTTTTTCATCAAGCTAGCTAGCTAAGGCAAAATAGGGTACCCAGTGAGTGGTAAAAATGAGAAAAGGGTCACCCTACATGCATAGCATATTAATTATTTATTATTAATATATTAATAGAAATAGAAATAGAAATAGAAATAAGAAAGGAAGCTACCCGGCCTAGAAGAAGGAACGCTTGACAGGAGCTCTGCCCACAGCTCTCATGAGGTTGGCTATCTCAAGAACTCTTGCCACTTTTGTTCCCCTCGTTGCCTCAGCCGATGCCCTTCTTTCTTCTGCTTTTCTTCGGGCTTTTGCTATGTCGTTTTGCATCTTTTCTAATGCTTTCGCTCTCTTCTCCTCCAACTTCCTCTGTAACGTAACGCAACATATATATTCACCTTTTATTTCTTTCCACAGATAATCTTACCCAAATTAAAACTTATTCCTTTTCACTAATTAATTAAGAGTAATTCTTTCATTTTCACCGGTACAAATTTAGGTACGTAAGTGAAAACTACAGAATTCAACATTAAAAAATAAAGGTGTAATGAAATGTATAGATCACTAAGGGGACAGCTAGCAAAGTAGCAAAGCAAGAAGAATTGACATAAAGACTATTTTGGGTTATCATTATCCTTAGCTTACCAATTCTATCCATTCACTTGATAAAGCTAATTTAACACGTGTACGTCTATATTGTGGCGACTCCATCAATACTCATGAATCATGTCGTTTTTGAAAAATAATCAACAAATTAATTAAAGTGATTGATTGATTATATGTATATTAATCAGACAACTTGAATTGGTACAATTATTACCTTAATTAACTGTACTGTTTCAAATTTTTACTGTTGTTGACAAAATAATTGAACCAAGAAATTCAAACTCGATCTTAGGTTCTTCAATCATTGCCACAGTACACACGAGTAGCTAGATACTGTACGTACTATACGAATTGAAGAGTACGTGCATGCAGTAACTAATTAATTACCCGTAATTATATATTAATTATCCCATGCATAGTACTACGTACCTCAACTTTCTTCATCCAAGAACTAGCTTTCTGAACTTCTTCACTCTCCCACCCATTAATGATCGCATCTTCCCGCTTAAACCTGTTATTGATCTTCGCAATTTTCGCAGTTTGCCACGCGCTAATCTTCGTCTCAACCTCCTCTTTCTTCACCCTCTGCACCGTCACTTCGCCGCCGCTCACACTGGAAGCCCCACCGGCGGCTCCGGCGCGTCGAGGCGACGACGCCATGGCTTCGTTATCCGGCACAATCGCTAGCGGGTTGGTTTCTTGTTCGGGGGGTTCTTCCTCCCCAATCCGTCCTAGATTATTGGGGCCGTCATGTTCGGGGCCATTAACGTTGTTGGGATTGAAAGAGGATCCGGCGAGGACCAGCGCGTTAAACTCACGGCTCATGCTGCTGAAATTCTCCGACGGCGCGCCTTCCGTGCTGGCGACGGAGAGGGACGAGGAGGAGCGGAGGCGGGCGGCGCGGGTGTTCTCCGGCGGCTGGGGTACTGGGGGCGGGGTCAGAGCGTGGATGTCACGAATATCTTCTTCGCGATCGTCGTCTTCTTCATGGTAGCTTGTGCTTGCTAGGGCTAGTTGCAGTTGATCATTCATATTGGAGGGGGGGGATTTGTTTTTTTGTTTGGGGTGGGGGAGTTAATTAGTGTGTGGAAAGTGGTGGGGAAAGAGAGAGGAAAGAGGGTGGAGCATAATCTTGATTATTGGTTGTAATCAAAGGGGATTGTCAAGTGATAGGAGCCACACATACATGCAACGTATACTATAATAATAATGGTGATTGATTTGATCTCAATTGCTTTCTCTGCTGGGAAATTCAAGAATGTTAGCTACCTTCAATTGATATGATGACTCCAAAACTTTACTCCTCAGCTCCTACCTACGACTGTAGTAACTTTGTCGTACTCGAATACATATGTTATCACCCCAAATATAACAATCTAACTAATCCCCATCTTGTCAACCATTTCAAATATTTGGTAATTTTATGGCTGTCAAGTCATACCTATGTGATCGATATTGTGACTGTATTGTAGCCTATTAAGACTTTGTCTTGTGTTTTTAGTTATTATTTACCACCTAAGAATCAACTGAACTTGTACTATTCATCTGACAAATTCAATTTAATTATTAAGGGTGTGTTTGGTTCGCATATAAGAATTGGAAGGTATCAAATACTTGGTAAATGTAATGAGTTTTGGTGAGAGTATTTTGCATGTTTGGTAGAAGGGTGGAATGAGAATGACTATTAATAGTTGGAGAAGCAATTGAGGAGGAAGGGATGAAACCCTTAGTTTATTAGGGAATAGGTTTTGCAATTATGGGGTAATCAAAATTCATAATAGTGTTCTAAAAACCTGCCAACCAAATAATAATAATGATTTTGATACCCATTCCTAATAGCTAAACTTGTCAACTAAACACACTCTAAATACTTGACGAGTGAGCAAATGTCATGGTAACATATGATATTGTATGTACTTAATTAGAAATGGTATTTATTTTACGATTAATTGTACGTACCAAAAGAAAAAATCATAGATGTTACGTCCTTTTGATGAATGACAAGAAATTAATGAATGCGCCAAACGAAAGCATGTCTTGTAAGTAGCCAAGTTTTTTGCCCCGCGAAGGGGGGAAAGGGAAATCCATATATAAGTTTGAAATAGATATATGATGTTATGGATGATAGAGTATTGGAATTCAATTCTGATTTGTCAAAGTTTTTAGTATATTCTAGAATGGCCCCTATTTTTTTAATTTTTATTTTATGTTTTTATTCAAATCATATACACAAGTTTGTATTGAATCTATTTCCCCCCTTTTAACTAGAGTACTGTACTGTACTACTATTTAATTCACTTTAAATGCTTTTGGTTGGTAAGGTAGATGACCTAGTTCCAATAATTAATAAAGATTTGACCAATTTCTTTTTAGAAATGGGAATAAAGCGAAAGTAAAAATTACATGTATTTAAGATTTTAATTAAGTAAATAAACACTAATCATATCAGCAAAAGACCAAAAAGTAATTGTTGCATCCTAATTAACACTTTTAATCAATTTTTAATTTTACTTATATTAAACAAAAATCGATGAATCATGCATACCATTTCATTGGGATATTAGCAAAATACCAAAAAGTAATGGGTGCATCCAAATGAACAATTCTAATCAACTTTTAATTTTACTTGTGTCTAACGAAAATCGATGAATCATATCTATAATTTAAACAATTTTGAATTATAAATACAACTTTCTTATTGAATTATTTCATTTACAACTTAAAATGATAACCCAATTGAAAATCACATCATCAAAACTTAAAATTGTTAAATAAAATTTGCAAGTAGTAGAGGAATATCATAGGATATGCTTGGTTAACACAGTGTTGGTGGAAAGCAGGTCAACACAAATATGCATCATCAAATCTACTAGGGTTTGATTTGAATATGAAAGAAAGTAAAAGTACCGTTTACGAAATTCACAAGGGAGTGAGGCCTCCAAGAATAAATAAAAAGAAATGAGGCAGGGACTGAATTGCAAATAAGGAAAACACTCACTTTCATAGTTTCATCTGTGTGTTTTGCGAGGAGTGTCGGCCTTGAACGCGTAGTACGTTTCCAGTGGACCCTACACACCTACTAGGGTCTAGGAAGTGCGGTGGGCCCGTTGTAAAGCCACTCACGCGTCTCATGCTAAACAATGGGACGGGGAACGTGGCGAGCCCCCATTGGCTGGTCAAAACACGAGGGCCCCACTTTCGACTTCACCCATGCAGGTTGACCCAGTAACCGTCGGATGGAGGACACGTGTGCGCGTCACCATCTCGGAAGAATTAGGTCGCCAATACGCCCACGTCTCACGTGACAATCAGTATTAGTATTATTATTGTTATTATTAATTTTTTTTAGGGGAATTGTTATTATTAATTATGAAGCGCCAATAACTTACAAATTACTTGTGTAATGACGTTGACATAAAGTACTAAGAAAAGAAGTACCCTACTAAATACTAATCACTTCTATTTTAATATAGTACGGGGATATAATAGTAATTCTATATTAATTATATTATCGATATTTAATTTTGATATATTCAATTTTATACGTACCTGAAAAATGATGATAATGTTAGGTGAAATATTTGACATATTAAATTAAATATCTAATAGTTTTGAAAAAAAAAATCAAAATTAGAAAGTTAATGGTTAGGTTGGAAATGACCACTATAATGATCTTGTTTATGGTATCATTGATTGCTAAATTTACTAATTTTTGTGATTTAGAGATAATTGCTAAATTTTGCTCATTTTTTAATACATACACACTTCAACTTTCTGATTTTATCTATTACTATTTATTAATTAAACCAATTACTTTTTATTTGTTTATTTTCTTTGATTTACTATTCGTTAATTAAACCAATTACTTTTTATTTATTTATTTTCTTTGATTTTTAAATAATTCTTAAATATGAGTTTGTACGCAAATATTAAACTAACCATTACAACAACCCAAAAAAAAATTGTAAATAATTGATTTAAGTTTTGTTAATTGAATTAAACAATTTTTTTTTTTGGTAAGTTCACGGGGTCTTAAAATGAGACAATTGAATTAAACAAATTGAATTATGTTTCGTTAATTGAATTAAACAAATTTATTAAAATGAGACAAATGGGTATTATGTTATAAATTGAGAAAGTACTCCTACAGTATAGCTCAAGTAATTAATTAATTAAAAAAAAGAGTTAGTAGATATGTTTCTTCTTCTTCTTTTTTTTTTTAGATCACAATCAAATTATGATGCACACGGAGTAAACTATGCTCATGTGTAATAAATCATAAATCACATAATAAAGGTAAATCATATTACGAAAACTTTGTGCAACAAGCACAACTGATATGAATTTATTTATAAAAAAAATTAACTTGTAACCTTTTGATATAAAAATCATGCTTAATTCACAATTGACAATTATCTGATTCCTACTGTGGATTGCAATTCCAGAAATGCAGAAAGTAGTTAGGGGAGAACATTAATTTTTATGTTTTGTTGTATATGGAATATAATATTAGGTGTATTGATGTAAATGGAAGTGGGATAATGTAAGAGTGGAAAATGACATATGTCCACTAATATTTATTTTTTGAAATCACAAGAAATTAGATGACAGGTGTTTGCTATGTTATGGGAACAAAGGGTTGTGAAAGTGATCTATATTATGTAGTGATGATATGATGATAGGTATTTTATAACATATAATATTGTAGCTATAGCTTGTTTTGGGTGATCTACACGAGGGACTTTGCTTCTTATAATTATTTTACATTATATTATATTATTTTATATTAGTTATTGGCCACCTTCATTATTTGACGAAGTTAATTTGTTGGCATCATTATATTTATTTATTTATTTATTTTCCTTGTCCATCTTTTTCCTTTTATTTATTTATTTCTTTTATTATTATTATTATTATTATTATTATTATTCTTATTATTATTATGTAATAATTAGTGTGATAAAGCTAGAAAGTGAGGGAAATAGTGAGCCAAAACAATAAGTTTAGTTATTGTTTCCATTATTTGTATTCTTGATATACATTGATCTGTCCCAAACATGAATTTGTATAATCATGGTTTGTGACATTATTACATAGAATATATATCTATGTATGCTCACCATTCTTATATTACCAAAATAACGATAATTATGGACTTATGGTTTGTGAAATATAATAACCACAATTGTTTCTGTTTGACATTCAATTTTGTTTTTATTATTTTATTTTTTTGAATAAGCATACATATATGAATAAACACACACACACATATATATATATATATGGAAGTTCAATCACAACCAAATTAGTGGATGGTAATTTGCTGCATATGTAACAATAAACTTTTTTTTTTTTTTTTGGGTGAAGGTATGCAACAATAAACTTAATTGTATTTTTTAAAAACCAATTTAATGGGTCTAGATGGGTTAGTGAGCGTGATTACACGATTCAATCGATATAGGAGGGGGTTTATTTAACATTTTTATCAAGTTTTTTTTTTTTTTTTAAAAGTAAAGAAAAAAGGGTTTCAAAAAGTTTGGCAAATTATATTGTTGACCATGATTTACTTTGCAGTGTAGACTATGAAAAAATATTCATTTTTATATAATTAATGAACTTTTAGTACTTAAATAATATACCTTCAAAATATAAATTTTTAGTGTATTACAAATGTAACTTAAAAATGATTGAAAATGTTAAGGGTTGGGGGTTTTGTTTTTTTCAGCTATTATACAGTAGACCATATATGGTCCACACAGTGTTATGTGGACCATGATTCAATGCGATTGTCAAATGAAACTGTAGTAGAGTTAAAATGATACTTTATTATTGCTAAAATGAAACTAAAAATAGAGTTCATGTAATAATGTATATTGTGCTGTCAAATGAAACTGTTGTATAATTAAAATGATGTTTTAATGTTGATATAATGAAACTAGTGTGCGTGTGGAATGAAACTAAAAATATAACTCTCATACAGTCATACTATAACATATATTTTCAAATGAACATGAAGTGTAATTAAAATTATATTTCAGTATTACTATAATTAAACTAATGTGTGAAAAATGAAACTAAAAAAATATAGCTCATGCAATAACATATGCTGTCAAATAAAATTGTAGTACAATGAAAAAAATACTGTAATATTGCTATAATGAAATTAGTATGCGTAAAAAATGAAACTAATAAACAGAACAATATAATAATATCATTAAATGAAAGAAGTGTAATTAAAATGATATAATATCATTTTACTTTATGGTCCATGCTGCTACATGGACCCTGGTTTAGAGTAAAATTTGCCTTGTTTGTTTGTGTAGTGTCTGATGATATGATATTGATTATCAAGCATGCCTCGGAATTTCCAGTCTTCCTAAACCCATACTCATTATTTAATTCTTGTCTTAGTATGAGCACAAGTTTATTAATTGTGGGAGTTGTTATCATGTTTGATAAAATGAAAGTTAAAGCCAATTATTATTGCATGTACATTGTGTGTACCATAAATAAAAAGTAAACTTTTAATATAATAAGAGTATATTATTTTTGTACATAAAGTATATTATTTTACTGAAAGTACATTATTTTATATATAATATCAAATAATGTACCTTCAATAAAAAGATAATAAACTTTAGTATAATAAAAATGTACTTTATGTTCATGGTCCACACAGCTATGTGGACCATGGTTCATATAATAATTTGCCAGTTAAAAGGCGCAAATTATATGGTGGACCATGGTCCACAATGCATTATGGACCGTGGTCATGGTTGATACTGCAGTTGTGTTGAACGAATAATGCAGTTGTGTTGAAAAGATACTGTGGTTGTGTTGAAAAGATACTGCGGTTGTGTTGAAAGGAAACTGCAGTTACGCGGAACAGAGGTCGTTCGTCCATTCAACACAATTGCAGTATCCATTCAATACAACTGTAGTATCCGTTCAACACAACTGCAGTATCAGTTCAACACAACTGCATGGATGAAATGGCCTCTGTTCCGCGCAACTGCAGTTTCTTTTCAACACAACTACAGTATCCGTTCAACACAACTGCAGTATCAGTTCAACACAACTGCAATATCAACCATGACCACGGTCCACAGTATAACAACTGGTTAAAAGGTGGGTGACATGTTTGATTGAGTTGCCAATGACTTAATTGGGCTACATTTCTAGTTGGGCTTCACCGAAATTGGACTTCTCAAAACTATTGGGACAAATGAATAAAATTACTTTGGGCTAATTGATTTATGTTCTTAAATTAATTTAATCATATTTTGAATAAGATAGTTGATATGAAGTGATGTCAAATGAAACTATCAAGGATAAAATAAGGCAAAGGTATTAGTGCATGGAACAAAGAAGCTCCTTTTAAGTGTGTGGCCCAAGCTAAGGCCACCCACAAAATAATATTAATACTATATACTTGTATTGATGTGATAAATAAAGAAAATGTTAGAACGAATAGAACATGTTTTCTTTATCAAAATTACAAATAAAAATTGTTGTAATATAAAGTTAGTACTAAGGGTGCGTTTGGTTCGCACATGGGAATCGAAATCGGAATGGGTATTAAATACTTAGTAAGGATAATGGGTTTTGGTGAAAGTATTTATAGTTGGGGAAGAAAGGAGGAAGGGAAATTAAACCCTTATTTAATAAGGGTATGGGTTTTCTCATTAATGGGGTATTCAAAACTCATAATAGCATTGTCAAAACCTATCAATCAAACACTAACAATCACTTTGATACCCATACCTTATGCCTAAACCCACCAACCAAACACACCCTAAGTTAAGATTGGGGTTACAGGTTCGAAACTCAAGCTCAACATTTGTTCACATGTACAGTTCAACTAGTCACAGGAGTAAAGTTTGAGAGCAAAGATTAGGAATCGAGTCTCAACAGCTTCAATGAGGGGGTAACCTTCACTCAGTTGAGTTACCATAATTTACATACTTTCAGATGTTTAATCGGCTGGGGCCATTGAAATTAGTATTCTATCTCCTTGTACCAATTAGTACATGTATGAGTGTCCGTAAATGTTGGGCAAATTATATCATGAATTAGGGTGTACCTTACATTGCAGATACCTGCAATTAACAATATATGTGTATAGGTATTATGTTATGTTATCAAATTATGTGCATTCAATTTATTTACACATACAAAAATTGTTAATTATAATTACAAAATGTGTTAACTACAAACATATAATTTTTGGACCAGATTCATAATATAATATGAATCATGGTCCATGATATAATAATTGTATATATTACGTTAATTAATGTGTTGACCAACCGCAAAATATCTTGTGGTCCACTCGCTAATTACCACTGATTATTCCATGTCAAATGTTATAAATTGAATATCCATTTTATTTTTATTTAATTAAAAAAAATCATGGAATTGATCAATATTCGAGAATCCAATTAGCGGAGCTTTTTCAAACCTGTGCTCAGACCAAATCAATCATCTAGAGCACACATACTTCATAGAATTCCCTTGTTTAATTAATTTCTTTAGGAATTAATTATGAAATTTTATTTGACTTAATGACAACCCAAAAAAAAAAGATCAGAAGAAAATTATTAGTTGTCATGTTCATCTAGAATGCATGTTGTCAGCACTATCGATCTACGTATGACTTCTCTAATCTACTAATTGATTGGAGTTAATTACATCTTATGTTTTGTACGTACTATGATTGTGCAAAGCACAGCACACAATTAGCAGCCCACCTTATCGGAACCTATTAAATTCCATTATACTTTGTTCTATTTTCTTCATTAATTGGTCGGCAAATTGCATAGGCCATGAACTGGCTAAGGCAATGGACGACGCTCAAGCCGGTGCATTGATTTGGGGAACGGAGCCCCCAGCCTGTATCGATGTTTTATCATTTAGTATTATCTCTTTTGCTGGTTTTAAAAAAAAAAAAAAACACACACACACACAATTATGCCTATTGAGTTAATTCCATTTTTTGTTCTAGATTTATAGATGCCAGACCATTTAAGTCATTTTTTATCAGAACAATGGAATTAGGATGCATCTTTTTTTTTTTTGTATGGTGCGGCTAGGGGTGCTTGCCTTTGTGGTTCTACACGTATTATTTCTTTACATTTAATTCCTTCTTCGTCTTACCCATTGAAATAATCATCATATGGTGCTATGTTTTGAGTTAACGACATTTTGCACTACCTTTAATTTGTTTATACTTAAACTGTTGATTGTATCAAAGTCAATTATATTGAATATTTAAATATGTTAAAGAACAAAAACTTATATAAGATCGTCTCACATATCATCATGAATCACTCATGTTAAAGAGACAAAAACTAAGGAAGATAGCATGACTAAAAATATATATATTTTTCCTTACTTTAGAATGGATAAGTGGTTATAGAATGGATAAGTTGTTGCGTTAAAAAAAAAAAAAAGAATGGATAAGTTGTTATAAAATAATTCACGTTGTCCCAACAACTTCATATTTTTGTAAGAAAAAAAAGCAGCTGTTATCATGGTCTTGTTAGTTGGTACTTGTAAGACTGCAATGGAAAAACGAACCGCCGGCTTTGACTATCCATCAGCCGACCGAATGAGATTTTTGGTGCATCCGGATTATCTTATAGGATTGTGCCAAACCCTTAAATACAAGGGTCACACTTGTGTGAGACCGTCTCACGGATCCTTATTGGTGAGACGGGACGGGTCGGGTCGAAGCAACATCCAAATGTCATACTTAATGTGCAAATCTCACACTTATATGCTCAAATATAACACTAATTAAAAATACAATTTTTGTTACTTATAAGAGAAAAAGTAATACATTTTTCATAATAAGTAATGTTGACAAGTGCCTCTCAGGGTAAATATAATACTTTTGAGGAAAAATGTAATACTTTTAAATCGAAATGTTAAAGTATGTATTTTCCCTTAAAAGTATTACATTTACCCAAATAAGTAACAAACATTTTATTCCTGATTAGTATTACATTTGAGCATATAAGTGTTACATTTGCATCTTGACCCGACCCGACCCGTCTCATGGTGAGACAGTCTCACACAAATTTTTGCCTAAATACAAATACTAATCCAAAAAATGACCGAGTAAGTGTAATATGATTCTTGTATAAAAAAGTCATGAGTTTAATTTTTTTTTATCAGATATTTTCTAATACAATTCAATATCTTATCGAATATAATGAATCTGTCGTATTGATTGTCTTCATTAAAAAATTAAAAATAAAAAAAGAAGAAAGAATATAACTACGCATAGAATAATCAATGACGAATCAATACAATAGAAATTAAAATATGAAATAAAAAATGAAAATATACTTAATGCAATTCATTATATAAATAAATAACACATAGGCAGAGATAAAGCTTCAATCATTATATTGTGTAAGAAAGAGAGAATGAAGGTGACAAAATCATAATCACATGTTTAATTTCTACGTTAGTTTATTTGAATATGGAATTTAGGTAGGAATTGATGAACATTTTTGTCTTGCGAAACGTGTTAAATGTTGATTTTCTATTTGTTTAATTTCTACGTTAGTTTATTTGAATAAGGAGGCTAATTTCCCCTTGGATTTGAACAAGTTCAAATTTCATCCCTTGCTTCTATTGTTATACTAATCAATGAATTTTCCATATAATAATAATAATAATAATAATAATAATAATAATAATACGATTTAATTATGCTCACCTCTGAATGCATTTTAAAACTGGGAGTTAAATATGTCCATATCCATATTATTTATTATACTCACCTGGAAAAAGAATGTTAAGTGACAAAAATTCAAGGAGTTAATATGTCAAATTATATATTGTTTTAGACTTTTAGCCCAATGTGTGTTTCTTGAGTAATAGATGTGTCTATTTGACTATTCTATCAACTTTTTATATTTATTAAATACTAGTAAAGTGGATGACATTAGCTTAAGTTCATCAAATAAGAAGATGTCACAAATTATTTAGTTTTTTTTTTTTTTTTAAAATTTGCAATCACTATCTGAAAATATATATTTTATAAATTCCGCTCGTGTGTACTAGTTTACAAACACATAGAAAAGGATAAATCGCATTAAGAAGAGCATGTGTAACAGACTCAATCGAGAGAATGTTATAATAAGAGTCAAACTTGTGATGTTCATGTACTAGAGTTATAATTCATCCATTTGACCATGCATCCATTTCGGGACATTATAAAATCATTTTTGGCAGGGAAAGCACAACTCAAATTAATATTTGTACAAAACTTTTATATTATTTATAAATAAAATGTTATAATCTTTTATATTATTTATAAGTTACTTGCAAATTAACTTGCACTACTACAAAAAAGCACATAAAACACTCACATTTAGCTACCGTTCTAGTTAGAACGGTAGTGTATTCTTAAAAAAAAAACGCGCGGTGGCAGTTTCGTAAATAAATGAAACACATTTAGCTACTGTTGTAGAAAGAAACGGTAGCGAATGAAGAAGAGATAAAACGCTGACAACATTTCGCTACCGTTCCTAAAGGAAACGGTAGCGGAATAGGTATTAAAAAAAATAAAAAAGAAAATAGAAAATTAGAAAAATTAATTTCGCTACCGTTTCTTGACTAAACGGTAGGGAAATGTAATTATATAAAAAATAAATAAAAAAAAATTGAAAACAAAATCGCAGATCAGATCTGTGAACCGAAGGATCTCATCATCTCGAAGGAACCGCAGCCATCTCCGAAAACAAAATCGCACCGCAGAAGAAACCGCAGCCACCGCCACCGCCACCGCCTCTACGGCCACCGCCCCCGCATTCCACCTTCGTAGCCACCGCCGTCCTTCAGGAGCAATGGGCAAAATACTTCTTCTCTCAGTGCGTGTAACTTTTGTATTATACTTTTATTAATAAAGCTATTATGTTTTAATTTGAAGATAGTATTGTGTTTTGATTATATATATTATTGTGTTAAAGTGGATGTGATGATATCAAGTATTATGCTTTGATCATATATTGTGTTAAAGTGTAATGATTTAAAGTATTGTGTTAGTATAAAGTTTGATAATAGTTTAATTTTGTGATGATGTTAGTATTGATGTTAGTTTGAAAGTATTTTGTTAGTATTGATGTTAGTTTAAAAGTATTGTGTTAGTATTGACGTTAGTTTGAAAGCATTGTGTTAGTATTGATGTTAATTAGTTTGAAAGCATTGTGTTAGTATTGATGTTAGTTAGTTTGAAAGTATTGCGTAAAACTGTACTGTTTGATATGGATTTAAGCAGTAACAGGTACAAGAATTAAAAAAATTAGGGGTATTAATTTTAAAAAATAAAATATTAAAAAAAAATTATATTTCGCTACCGCCGTTCCTAGCTAGGAACGGTAGCGAAATATAATTTTATATATATATATATAATTGATATTTCGCTACCGTTCTAGCGAAATATCACTAATTAAAAAAAAAATCATCCGCTATCGTTCCTAGCTAGGAACGGTAGCGGATGAGTAGACTTTTCGCTACCGTTCCACAACGGTAGCGAAAAGTCAAGGACAATCAGTGACTGTCTCATCCGCTACTGTTGTACAACAGTAGCGAAATGTCATTTACAATAGTAGCGAAAAGGTGATTTTGTACTAGTGTTGTTATACTATGAATTATAAAGATAAAATAATTTAAAATGATATATATAATTTAGAGAAATTTTACATTATCATACTTCATACAATCCTATAGGTGTAGTGAATTATATGGGGTACTATTAACATCAGTACCTACACTATCGATGTAATTCTTTACACCTATTTGTTTGTACCAAATACAAAAACGACACCAACATCGGTTAACTCATTAAAAATTTCTATATATAAAATTGAAAATTTAAGGGAACAGGTTAAATATACCTTCAAGTATATATCAAAATGCAATTAGACTCTTAAACTATTAATAAATCTCTGATTCAAATTTTAAATTTGTACAATTAACACATTTGACCTATAATATATAGCATGTTATCCTCAAGTCACTTGCCACACAAATGTCACGTAAGATACAAATGTCACTAGACCATTAAAAAGTATTACATGAATGCACAAGATGTGATCTCACAATCTTACCTAAGCAAGTGGTCTCACTGGAACCCTACTCTCTCTCTCTCTCTCTCTCTCTCTCTCTCTCTATATATATATATATATATATATATATATATATATATATATATGAGATGCCACATCTAATTTCATGCAAGCAAAATTACCTCGATACCTTTTAGTAACATATTAAATATGTTAATTGCACAATTTAAACTAGTTTAATGGTTAAATTGAATTCTTTTTAGTTAATTGATCTATCTAATTATCTATTTGACTTTCTGATCTCAAATTTTAATTATACAGATAACAAGTCCTCCAAATTTTGACATGTTCAATATCTTCTAGATTGTACATATACATACATATAATATGAATTGATAGAAGTGGTTCATGTTTTTGACCTTCATTAGACTTTGGCCTGGTAGAAAGGAATGCAAAGGATATTCCCCAATAAATTGCAAAGAATCTAGAATTCATAACCTTTTAATTTCAACGTACCCAAGACTTCTCATTTCTCATTTCTCATCTCAAAAGTAATATATATATATAAGAAATTTCTATTTTTAACTTTTTAAAGGTTGACAGATATACTAAAGATATTACAACCTGATATTATAAATTTATATATAATTTTAATTATGAAATTCTAAATTCTATCCGTATTGGGTTTGTTATAAGAATAAGCAACATTATAGTTTATATTCATATTTACTTGACAATTATAGTATTAGCTAGCCATTTTTTTTTTAGTATTATTGACTCCGTTACAATATAGTATCTGTTCAGACATACTTTCTTAACTTATTGAGGCACAAAGCTATGCTGCTTAACGACAAGGTCTTTGACAATTAGCTAGCTATTTGATAAGAATAACTTTAACTTTTTTTTAGTGATGAGGGAAATCGACAACCATTACTTAACGATATGCATTGGGCAAGTCTCACAAATCGTATAGGAGAAGTAAAATACCGCTGCATTATATCGATTCTGTGCGACATGTTCAAAGATCTTGTATGATGAATTCGATTGAGAAAATGTTAACAAAAATATAACTCGTGATCTTTGATTAATAATATATAACCTTAGATTTATAGATTATAGAAGGGAGTGTACATCATTCCTTTTAGTTTTTGTTTTTGAAATTAAATATTTTTTTTAAACAAAAGAACAGAAAAACAAGCTCCCCTAGAATACAGCGTATTTGACTGCTTCATTATACGGGGTCTTGTCTTTTGCTTCTAGAAGACTAGAAATGGAGCCAATCGAGCCACCTCGGACAGAGCTAGATCAGTGTCTGAAGATTATATTTTATTCAGAAAAAAAGGGGAAAATCCCAAGAAACTCATAAACATAATATTGATGAAATGCATAAACTAACAGTGGAGAAACTCTATTCATGCATGCACTCTCATAATTCTAATTATATTCATCACTTTTACATTCATCATTATAAGAATCTCTTTTTAGATCTTAAAAGTAAATTTATGTATGTATTTTAACTAATATTTGATAAACCTGTGGATTACTTAATAAAATTTATTTGCAAGTATCTAAAAACAACCCTCCATCTTTTGTTGGGAGTTATTCGAATGAACTTTTTTTAAAATATATTTTGCTATAAGCAGCCTATAAGTTATATTTATATATTTTATGTTAATTTGTATCAATTACTTTTTAAATTTTATTTTAGATTTTGACTTCCATTATTTGAAATACATCAGAAGAAACAAAGAAAATAAACTATGTAAATATGAATTTAATTGCTCTTATAGCGTCAACCATGAGTAAAGATTAAAGCCACTTAAGACCAAGCGGCACTTGGTCATCAAGAATAGCAAGTATTGATTTCTCTATAAATATGCATCGAATTCAAACCTATTTTATCAAGTTTGAGATAGATTTCAATAAGAGAAAGTGAAGGTTTTTCTTATTGTTCATGTAAATGATATTTTGAATTGTCACACAGTAAAATCATTTTTGAAATTTTACTCTTTTAAATCGTTTGTGTTAGCAAAAGTTCCAGAAACTTACAACCACTATTCTATAGTCTGTATTAAGTAAATTTCACCCTGTGATTTTAAACGGCAACCGATTACAATGAAATAAACTAATTAGGTTGTTTATAACTGATGGACTTACAGGGCGTTTGGTTGGGAGGAAGGAATTAGGGTGGAAAAGAATTGTAATTCTGTGGAATTACAATTCAATGAATAAAGTAGGAATTGGAATTACAGTGTTTGGTATTCAGAAATAGGAGTACAGGGAATTGAAAGGTAAAAAGTGACAAAATGACTAAAATGCCCTTATAGTGTGGTAGATGTTGTAGTAATAGTAGTAGTAGTAATAATAATAATATAATAATAATAATAATAATAATTCTTTCAAAAATTAATAATAATAATAGTAAGTATAATAATAATTCATTCAAAATAATAATAATAATAATTCTTTCAAAATAATAATAATAATAATAATAATTATTATTATTATTATTTCAAATTTATAAATAAATTAAAAAAAAAAAGACAAAGGGTATGGGAGGAGGGGCAAAATTGTCTTTACACCAATAAATTGCCCCTCCTCTCCACTGAATTGCAATTCATGGGGGTACCCCATGAATTGCAATTCATCATTTGGAGGGAATTGCAATTCTGCGGAATTGCAATTCCCTCCAACCAAACACTGTAGTTTGAGAATTCATTGAATTGCAATTCCTGCCAAACTACATCCAACCAAACAGGCCATTAAATCAAGAAAAGTTTAACTATAGTAGTCAAGTGAATAATATCGGATAAAACAGCATGACACCAATGATGCAATAAAGTTTTTATTTAAATAATAATCCGTATATTTTAAATTTTTTACCACTTCACAATAAAAATGGCATTTTTAAAAGACAGAGAGATAGATAGAATCAATGATGTCTGAGGGGGGAATAATGTGTTGGCAAATTGTACCGGTTCAGGAAACTGAGGAAAAACGACAAAAATTCCAAAACCAGAGTCAAGAAAGACAGTTGTGGAGAAACGGAGTTAGGAGGGAAGCCTCCAAGGAAGGGGGGTTTGACCCTCTCTTTCCTCTCCACCTTTTTTTTTCAACTTTTTCCATGAGTTCACGCTAATTTCCTCTTTCTAAAACCCCATTAAATCCTCTCTTCCACCCTAACTCCCTTGGATTTGTCAATATTTCCCTCTGCATTCTCATACCTTTTTTCCATGAATCTCACTTTCATTTTCGTTTTCTTTGGCAAAAGTTACAGCTTTCTTTGATTTCTCCACCCCCCACCAATTTGGTTTCCCAGGAGATCTGAGGTTTAGACTAAAAATCCCTTTTTGCTTGCTCCATTTCTGTGTTTTTCTTTGACAAAGATCAGATTTTGGGTTGACTGGGGTTTTTAGAGTTTTATCCTTTCTAGTTAAAGATCCAAGAAGGTTGACAGAAAGATTGAAGCTTTTCTTGTGCCATTGGTCAGGGCTAAATCTGAGGTTTTGATTGATCTTAGTCCGTGTTTTACTGATAATTTGAGGAAAAGATTGAATTTTGAAGCACTTTGGATTAATGGGTAATTGTTGTGCTGTGCCGCAAACTTCTGATGAGAGGAGTACCAGAAACAAGCCAAACCCATTTTCTGAGTATAGTACACATGGGAATGGTGAATACAAGTCCTATGTGTTGGACAGCCCAACAGGGCATGATATTGAGGCCACATATAAGCTAGGGCGTGAGCTTGGGCGTGGCGAATTTGGGGTTACCCATTTGTGTACTGACAAATCGACCGGGGGTCAATTCGCCTGCAAATCGATTTCGAAGAAGAAGTTAAGAACCAGAGTGGATGTTGAGGATGTGAGGAGAGAGGTTCAGATCATGAGGCATTTGCCTAAGCATCCCAACATTGTGACCTTGAAGGATACCTATGAGGATGATCATGCTGTCCACTTAGTGATGGAGTTGTGTGAGGGCGGTGAGTTGTTCGATAGGATTGTTTCGAGGGGGCATTACACTGAGAGGGCAGCTGCCGTTGTGACTCGCACCATTGTTGAAGTTATTCAGGTGAAATTGCTGCCTTTCTTGATATTGGATTCTGCTTTAATTTCTCCGTTTTGCTCTAGAAATTATGTTTGATATAATTGTTTAAGTTATTCATGTGAACTATTGTCTTTCTTGATATTGGCTTGTTTTGCTCTAGAAATTATATTTGATATAATTGTTGAAGCTATTCATGTGAAGTGTAGTCTTTGGTGATTGGATTCTGCTTTCCTGTTTTGATATAGAAATAATATTTGATGTTCTAAGTTTGGTTCTGCTAATTGGATATTACTTTTCTGTTCTGGTATAGAGCGTTAGAGCATGTAGATTTAGGTAGCATAAACTATAAATGTTCATATTAGAAAAGTCTGTCTTCTGATATTCTATTCCACATCACGCCTAACATTTACCCGGGGAACCAGTCTTATGTACCAACTTGTTTTAGGTAGTTTATTTATGGTCCACTCGGGAAATTAGACATGTGGCATTGTTTGTGTTCTTACTTTCCTCTAATTAGCATAACATGTCTCTCCAGAGGACTGTCCTTTTTGAATATTTTAATTTCCTATAGTTACCTAATTTTTTGAAGGGGTTCATCTTACAAATAGCCTTCATCTTATAGATCAATTTTTGTTTTTCATATTGTTTCAGATTTGCCATAAACATGGAGTCATGCACCGTGATCTCAAACCGGAGAACTTCTTGTTCGCAAACAAGAAGGAAACTGCTGCACTAAAGGCCATTGATTTTGGACTTTCGGTGATCTTTAAGCCTGGTAATGCGTCTTGTAGTCCCAATTCTAGTGCTTATACTTCAACTTACATGTACCAATCTTGTGCTGATTTTTAGGCGAGAAATTTAATGAGATAGTTGGAAGTCCATACTACATGGCTCCCGAGGTTCTGAAAAGAAATTATGGTCAAGAAGTGGATGTCTGGAGCGCGGGCGTCATTCTCTACATCTTACTATGCGGTGTTCCACCGTTTTGGGCAGGTAAGGATCATCCACTTCCTTGTTTTTCATTACTTGCTTTAATAATAACGTAAAAGGGGCACACATTTATCTCAATTTATTGCTGATTCCTGGCCAATGATGAACATTATTTGTCTTGCAGAAACGGAACAAGGAGTTGCTCAAGCAATCATCAAGTCAGTTGTGGATTTCAAAAAGGACCCTTGGCCTAGGGTTTCTAACAGTGCAAAAGATCTTGTGAAGAAGATGCTCAACCCCGACCCCGTCAAGAGGCTCACCGCTCAGGAAGTGTTAGGTAATGCTCAAACCGAAAGAGGAAATACCCGAGGGAATTTTATTTTATTTTTCTCAGCTAATTGCTTGTTTCGACTGCGTTTAATTAAGTTCTAAACAAAGAAATCTCGGGACATCTTATGCTTGCAGCTCATCCTTGGTTGCAAAATGCACAGACGGCTCCTAATGTTTCTCTGGGCGAATCAGTCATAGCAAGGCTTAAGCAATTCTCAATGATGAACAAGCTGAAGAAAAGAGCTCTAACCGTACTTTTCTTGACCATTCATTTAAGTGATGTAAATACTGTTTCCTCTTTTAACTTTCTGAATTGCTTCTAAACTCATAGGTTATAGCGGAGCATTTATCTGTGGAGGAAGTGGCTGGAATCAAGGAAGTGTTCCAACTAATGGATACAAACAACAAGGGGAAGATTGACATTAACGAGTTGAGAGTCGGGTTGCAAAAACTTGGCTATCAGGTCACCGAAACTGATCTTCAAGTGCTTATGGAAGCAGTAAGTATCTTTAAGAACCTTATAGCTTGTACTTAAATTGAACCTCAATGGGAGATTGGGAGATAGGTTCCTACAAAATATTATCAATTGATCATAACTATTAAACTATATATATATAGCATTTGTTGCTTTTCCATATCACGTCAAAGTGCTGAAACATTTCTTATAGGGCGACGTTGATAACGATGGGTATTTGGACTGTGGGGAGTTTGTGGCAATTTCTGTCCACCTAAGGAAAATGGGTACTGAAGACCACTTGAAGAAAGCATTCGAATTTTTTGACAAGAACCGGACCGGTTATATAGAGATTGAGGAGCTACGCGATGCCTTGGCAGACGAGATTGATCCAAACAGTGAAGAAATCATTGACGCTATTATGCAAGACGTGGATACAGATAAGGTCAGTTTTTTGGTTTTTCCATCAGATATATCTTAAACTAATAAACTCTGCACTCTCTCATTCCCTATTTCCCTTAGACCATTTTTTGGCATAGTTTCGTGAAGTGCCAGCCAAGCAATCATCACGACAAATGGTTAAATTCGTCTTTCACTTTTCTTTCAGGATGGACGCATAAGCTACGAGGAGTTCGATGCAATGATGAAGGCGGGCACGGACTGGAGAAAGGCATCACGACAGTATTCACGAGAGCGGTATAACAGTCTCAGCTTGAAACTGATGAAGGATGGATCTTTAAAGTTTAACAGTTAAGGTAGTAGATAGCTTGACAAGTATAACCATATCTTTAGCCAAAGAAATTTAAAACAAAATTCTTTTCTTTGTGTTTTCTTCATTTCTTCTCCGCTCGCTCGTCGGGGTGTTTTGTGCTTTATATTGTTTGTGCAATGGTGTGTGTGATATATGGGGATGAAAGATATGAGGTCCCTGTCTCCCTGATGTTTGTTGTTTGCCTTCTTCTCTTGGAGGGTGAGGAGATTGTCATCTGCTATGCTGTAAATATTATATGAAGTTTTTGTTGTTTAACATATTGTTGGTTCTATCCTATATCCAATGAAGTTGTTGTTTAATATTCCGTATTATTTAATTCATTTAACAACATTTTTATTTTTATTTTTTATTCATTGATTACATATAAATTGATAACTTTATTCTTAAGAGGCAAAATCTGTTGCCTAAGGGTCTCATATCTCGACTCGACAAGATGGTGGAGGGGTAAATTACATTATGGAACCGCTACCTGGTGCCACAAGAAGCCCACAAATTTTTTAAAATCCTACTTGATGCTCTTCTACTCCTGGGGCCCGTAAAAAATTTGGGAAAAAAAAAATCACCAATAATGGTGCTCTTAACTGAAATGGTATGAAGCAACTTCTAGTAAAAACAATTAAATTGAATAGAGACAATCTCAATCAAGTTGATCAGATTATTCATTTCATAACCATAATATTACAAGTTCGACTCTCAAAAGAACTGACCTATTGGCCTTCTTGATTTGAGTTGATCAGTTATAAACAAACTAGATTAGTTTACTTTCTTTTGATCATTTACAGATTTTTTTTTTTTTTTTTTTTGAAAATCAACCAAACCAACTATATTAATTCATCGCAATATCAGTTCGAGCAAAACAAGAAATAAACCACGGGATACAATCAAAATACTCAGCATCGCCCACCCTCGCGTCATCTAAAGATTGCCGCGCGATAATATGAGCTAACATATTTGCCTCCCGGTGTACAAAATTTAAAACAACAAATTGTAAATGATCTAGAAGGACCCGAATGTCATGAATAATTAAACCGAAAGGTGCCTTGTTCGATCCTTTAGCAACCGCAGTTGTAACCAATTCGGCATTAGTCTCTACAATCACCTTGCTCCACCCCTTCTTCTTTACCCAACTTAGAACCTCCCTCACCCCCACGGTCTCCGCTTCACGAACCGAGTAAAACCCCCCAACTACCCTCCAACCCATCCCATACACCTCACCACCCTCACCCCGTACCACCTAACCAAAACCCATCCTTTGATTTGCACAATCCAAAGCAACATCCACGTTAATTTTGTAGAAACCATGCATAGGATGTTGCCACCTCACTTGATGCAAACCCCTTGTTGGCAGGCTAGAAGAAATTCCATGCACTTTCACCCAATCATTATAATATAGCAAAGCTGACACCACCATAGACTTAGGGTCCATACATTGATTATTAAAAACCATCTGATTTCTATTCTGCCACAAGCCCCAACACACAATCACAATTTTGATAATCATCTCCTTGGGTAAAACATCCCATACCTCCCTTATCCATGTGTCAAAACTCTCCACATATTCCATTCGCCAATCCCTATTTAATTCATTCCAGCAGGCATGAACAAAAGTGCAGTTTACAAACAAATGAACAACCGATTCAGGCTCCAATCCACACATAGGACACAAAGGATCGCAAGCAACCTGTTTCATAGCCAAAACATCTTTAGTAGCCAATCTGTTGGTACACAATGCCCAGAAAAAACACTTTATTTTAGGGGGTAAATCCCAATTCCACATGTGAACCCAACTCTCAACCTCACCTCTCCACTCCCCAGTAATCATCCTATATGCACTTTTAACAGAATACTCACCCGATAAATCCTCCCCCCAAAACCAAGAATCCCCAACCGGTGTAAGAGAAGTGGGCAGATTCAGAATGAGCTTAGCATCCCTAGCATTAAAAATATCTCTAACCAACTCCCTATCCCAACAAAAAGAATTTGGAACAAAGAGAGACTCTACACACGGATTACCCAAATAGCCCGGTCGAGGAGTAGAAACATAAGGAACCTTTGGATCCGGGAGCCACGGATCACCCCAAACCCGAACCGAAACTCCCTCCCCTACCCTCACCCTAGCACCCTCCCGAATCAAGCTTTGAGACTCCCTTATGCTAGTCCACACATATGACGGACTCGACCCCAAACCCGCCTCCAAAAAAGAGCATTGAGGAAAATAGCGAGCTTTAAATACTCTAGTGACTAAAGCATTTGGGTTCGTGAAAAACTTCCACCCTTGTTTACCCAACATCGCTAAGTTCATTTCCCTTACCCGCCTAAACCCCATACCCCAAACTGTTTCGGTTTGCATAAATCACTCCAAGCACTCCACCGAATTCCCCGGCTCCCACTAGTCTCACACCCCCACCAAAACGAGTTCATTAAACGCTCTATTTCCACACAAAGGGTTTTGGGTAGAAGAAACACATTCATTGCATAATTTGGGATGCTTTGTAAAACAGTTTTCAATAACACTTCCCTTCCGGCTCTAGATAAAAACCGATTACCCCAGTGCATAATTCTAGCTCTCACTTTATCACGAATAAAGCCCAAAACCTCCCGTTTCCTACGCCCCACCAGCCCCGGTAAGCCCAGATATCTCCCATGACCCAGCTGCTCATGAACTCCCAAAACTTCACAAACAGCCTCCTTATCCTCCCTACTCACATCCCGCCCAAAAACGATAGAGGTTTTATCAAAATTCACTAGCTGACCACTAGCCACCCCATACTCCCTCAAGATCTCTCTAATACCGCCTGCCTCCAAATTATTTGCCCGAAAAAAGAACAAACAATCATCTGCAAAAAAGAGGTGAGTAATAGGA
>NC_044924.1:8269191-8330217 GCF_003576645.1 Ipomoea triloba | reverse complement strand
AGAGCCGCACAACCCCCCCCCCCATTCCCATGACCCCTATTTAAAGCATGAGCCGACTCATATGCAATTAAGACATTATCAATAATAGACCGACCCGGAACAAAAGCACTTTGGGCACATGAAACAATTGAATCAAGTAAAGACCGAAACCGAATAGATAAAACTTTCCCTAAAATTCGATATAGCACATTGCACAATGAAATAGGGCAAAAATCAGACATCAACTGAGAGTTTTTCTTTTTGGGAATTAAAATAATGTGCGTATCATTTATAGAATTTGGCAAACGACCGGAGTGTAGAAAAGACTGACAAAAAGAGACTACCTCATTCCCCAATGTATGCCAATTAAGCTGGAAAAAAGCAGGAGACAACCCATCCGGTCCCGGAGATTTATCCGGGTGCATTGCGAATAAAGCCTCACGAACCTCTGCATGAGAAAAATCCCGAACCAACTCTTGATTTTGAACATCAGACACTCTCCTCTCTAAACAACCAACCACTGCCCTCCTATCTCCCTCAACTGCCGAAAACAAACCCCGAAAATAATGCAGCGCCACCGCCCCCATACCCCTCTCATCTGACACCAAATTCCCATATTCATCTCGCAGGTGATTTATAAAATTCCTCTGTCGCCTCCCCTTCACCGAATTATGAAAAAATCGGCTATTTACATCACCACCCGTATACCACAATTCCTTGGCCCTTTGACGCCATTTGTCACTTTGAATTTTCAAAAGCATAAAATACTGTCTTTGAACAGCACTAAATTCCATACTAGCTCCCAAACCCTGCGCCAATCTCAATCTACCCATCCGCTCTTTACACCTGGAAATTTCATCCTCCTCACCCCTAAAATTCCTTCTACCCCACTGCCACACTGCATCTCCACACCCTCTCAATCTGCGCACAATATCACAGTCCCCCATCCCTTCCCATGCATCAACTACTACCTTCTTGCATTCATCATATTTACCCCATGCATTTTCGAACCTCACCCTTCTCCTAAACACCCTTTCTGTAACCCCTCACCAATTTCGATAATTTTTGAATTCGAGGAATAAATATTTTTGTAAGTTATAATAATTAAGAAATGAACCCTAGTACTTTCAGAGAATTTTTTTAGCAAGAATAGTTATTAATAAGTTACGATCTACGTACCAGGCACGAACCGTGAAAATTTTAAGGACGCATATTTGGTTCGAATTTTCATAAGAAATGGATTATTATACATAATGTGATTAAGTATGAACATTTTTCTTAGTTAAGATTGATACTAGATGAGTTATAAGGATGTAACTTGTTACGAGCCTGCGAACCGCTAAATTTCGCGATGTATTGAAAAATTCAGAAATTGGGTGATTAATATCGGGATTAATTTTAGAATAATTATGGTATTAATAATTTCCCGAATTAAGCTATTTTCCACCTTAGATTTATCTGATTTAATCCCTAACTGTCTAGAAAATCCTATATTTTTCGAAAAATAATTACCTTGGATTAAAGTAATAATATCTTTGGATAAGAATGCATTAAACTTGGATCCCAAGCTAGGATGATCATCAACTTGGCCGAAAATTTATAAGGAGAGAGGAGAGAGAGTGTGATCATTTTTGTTCTTCACCATTGTTGCTTTGCTAAGAACTCCATAGCTAAACCTTCAAGTCCTCAACACTAGGTAAGTTTTATGAATATTTGGTTAGAACTCTCTTTAAGACTTAATCATAAACTAAGAAATCTTGGATTTTATTGTTATTACGGTGAAATTTATTTAGGGATTTTCGGTGGATTTTGGAGATAAGGAACCCAACACTTCTTAAGGTTAAAAAAGCTTCAAGCAAGGTAAGAAATCCCTTCAGTCGGTATAGTCACTTGAAAATAGGCAATTGTATAGGTATATGTATTATGGAGCTAAGATTTGATATGAAAATTATATGTTAAGCTTTCAACTTCCTAGTTAATTTCTATGCAAAAATTGGTGTTTTGGGCTTAAAAATATATTTGGTATGCATAAATTTAACGTATGCATGTGTGTATATACTATATTTATGTCCATATAAAATGATGTTGAAGAAAAGGTGGAAAAATATGAGTTTTTGCACTGTTTTGCTGCCCAGAAAATTTGAGCCGTATGAGTGGACGCCCCTGTGGACGCGCGTCCACCGTGCGTCCACTGGTGTCCAGAGTTTTCAGACCAGTCTGTGTGAGCGGACGCCTCAGCGGACGCGCGTCCAGCGTGCGTCCACTGACGTCCAGATTTTTGGGAAAAACTAAGGAAAAAGCCGAAGGTGAGGACGCCCCAGTGGACGCGCGTCCACCCTGCGTCCACTGACGTCCAGAATGTTCAAATCAGTATTTTCAGTCCAAAAGTTTGGGTATGATGTCAAGCTATGTCTAAATTATTTTCAACTGTATTATTTTTGGTTAAATGTTTACGTATGCTTGCATCATAATTTTTGAAAAGCCTATGGACAACAAGCTTGATTTTTGAGGAAATAAATGTTTTGAGAAATGAAAAGAAAATACTAATCACGTACATGAAAGATGTTTTGGAAATCTTAGTTTCTGGATATGTTGCAGAGAAATTGAGAAAGGGACCTACGGGAGGGCTTAATTGCCATGGCCCGAGGTTGGAACAAGGTGGGGACCTACGGGAGGGCTTAAATGCTACTACCCGAGGTTGGAATAAGGTTGGACCTTCGGGAGGGCTGGAGTGCCATGGCCCGAGGTTGGGATAAGGAGACCTACGGGAAGGCTGGAGCATGCCATGGCCCAAGGTTTGAGAAAAGGGGAATTGAGAAATGATTATTATACTGAGCTGCGGTTCAGAGAATTAGAGCTGCGGTTCTAATTGAAAAGATGAATGATATACTGAGCTGCGGTTCAGATGTTTAAAAGAATTAGAGCTGCGGTTCTAATCGATAATGAGTAATTCTTGAAAAATGAAAGTTTATGAACTTATCAAAATATACGTGAATATATTTTGGTTTGACGAGTTAAATTACTATTCTAATATGAAGGAAAAATTATATGTAATTCCTTTAAAAATATTCTGTTATGCTATCTTTGGATTGTTTGATTTCAGGTAAACTTCCAAAGTATGGGTAAAAAAATTCTATAAGCTTTGTATTGATATTATATTTCAAAACCTTTGTCTACGCTTGAGTGACAATGGATTTTCTTACTTAGCCGTCGTGCTAACTACACTTCGTTGTGTTTCTTATCAGATGCAGTCTAGCGTGGGCTCTTGTAGCCCGGAGAACTCTAACAATTCGCTAGAGTTTATGTTTCCTCTGCTTGATTATGAGGATTATGTGCATTTTCTGACGGGTGACGACCCGTATGCTCCGGGCTTCGCTCCAGACGCTCCAGCTCCTGTTCACGCTCCAGCTCCTGTACCTGATCCAGCCCCTGTGTCTGATTCTCTGGTTGACCCTTTTGACTTTTTCGACCCAGTCCCAGATCTTGATCCCTTGCCAGCTACTGACCCTACTTCTGACCCTGAGTTTTTGAGTGACCCTATGATTCCTTTGTCTCCTGGTAGCCCGCTGATCTTTATTGATGCTATTAAAGCGAGCTACGGTTATTATCCCATTGAGATGGTTGAGGAGAGTGATCCACTCGAGTTTATAGTGAGGTACCCTTACCCGTGGGATCCTAGTCCTCCTGAGGAGTGGGAGGAGTGGATGATGATGATTACCCCTTGCAGCTTTCTGGATCATATCACCTGGTTCGCAGGTGAATGGCATCTCGTGTGGGGGTCTTATAGTGGTCCAGTTTATTACCTTCTCGAGTAGGCTGGGACTTGGAAGTATCTAACTCTTTTTGATGTATATATTTTTTGTAGCCATGATAGATATAGATGGCTAGTGGGTTTTATTTCTAGCACTTATGTTAATTATGTTAGCAACCTATGTAAATTTTATGGTTGCTAGATATATATATATCTTACATAAATATTTTAAGAAAGTTATTATGGTAAGTCCCTATGGTATGAACAAATAGTATGTATTTATTTAGCCTGTGTACTTGGAACGAATTCTATTAGGAATTGGTGGGATTCATTCTAAGTGTGGCGGTAACTACTCCGGATGTACGGTATAGCCGAGCCGGGGTGTTACACTTTCCCCCATCTGATTCACCCTAAAAAAAAGAGGCATGTGGTCACTACAACTCCCCTCCAAAGACCAAGCCCTAGAATCTCCAAACAAATCCCTCCAACCACCCGAAACCAATATACGGTCCAGCTTTTCCTGAACCCACCTCTCTGTACCCCGACCCCTTTCCCACGTAAATTGATGCCCCACAAACCCAAAATCATGCAAACCACTCTGCCTCACAGCCTCCCTAAACCCCCGTAATAACCACGGAGGATGAGGGATCCTCCCCACCTTCTCCCAATCCCATAATAAATCATTAAAATCACCCATTAACACCCAAGGAAGAGTATTAATAGAAGATAAATACCTCAAAAGGTCCCAAGAGTGATGTCTCCGAAGCCGTTCTGGACAACCGTAGAAACCAGTAAACCTCCATTGTGGAGAATCACCCCTAGAAGCAATCATGGTATCAATATAGTGGTTTGAATAACCCACCACTTCAACATCTAAACCACCATTCCATAGCAACGCCAACCCTCCGCTACGCCCCTGAACACTCACCGTAAAACAATTCTCAAATTTCAATTGAACTCTTAACCTCTCCATACGAGCAGACCCACTTAACGTTTCAGAAAGAAATAAAATATCAGGTTTGTGATGAGCCACAAAACCCAATAAGACATGAACTGCCAATGGGTTACCCAACCCACGAAAGTTCCAACTTAAGCAACTCATTTGGCCCGGTGGGCCTGACTATCAGGACCCACCTCATCAGTTGCATTAGAAAACCGACCTTCAACAAGCATAGGACTAGACCGCTCCACACACCCCCCTCGTACCCCCTGTTCATACCCAACCCTCTTCCGTTTTTGTTCAACGACAACTACTCCCACACCCTCACTCTCATCATTAAAGCTCTCATCATTATGCCCATAATTCCCCTCATTATGAGCCCCATAATGAACCTCAGACGTAATACCCTTGTCATTTGTAACGGCTGAAACCCCCTTCTCAACCATTGAATGCTACTGTAAAGAACCATCAAGTGGAACCGTTACCGAACCAGCAATCAACCCAACTGGCGTGGACTCCACCGTCGACGAATCCAACACCAACCAACGGTTAGCCGGCACCGTCGGAACCCTTTTACCACCTGCCCGCAGCCATGAACCAAATGGTTTCTCCCTCCCCACAACCGGTTTCTCAAAAGCAACCGGACAAAACTTATCCCCGTGCCCTATCACCCCGCACTGAAAGCAAAAAGATGGCAATCTCTCATAGCGAAGATCAACCCAGAACCATTCAGCACCGGGTTTCTTCAACTTCATCTTAGGTTTCAGTGGTTTCTGCACATTCAGCTTCACTTGCACCCTCATGAAAGATTTCAGAACCCCCTCAAAATTTCTCGGGTCCGCTGCTTCAAACACCCCAACGGAATCCCCTATGGCTTTTGCAACCTTCTCAGACATAAAACCAGATGGTAAGTTGTGAACCTGAATCCAAAAGGATGACATATCCAAGTCCACAGTTGCTGGATCATCACCCTCCTCAAGCCTCCGTAATACCACCAGATTCTGTTCGAACGTCCAAGGCCCCTCAGCCACGACACGAGCAATGTCATTTTCATGAAAAAACCAGAATAAAAAACTTTTTGATCATTTACCGATTAGAGTCTTAATATGTGGTTTATTAATACACACTATTGAATAATAACTTTTTAACAATATAGTAAATTAAAGAAACGATTTTTTTCTTTTGGGATACACGAGAAACCCACAACTATGTAAGAGAATCATACTCTACTAGTTTGTCCACTTCTTTTATTAAATCTTTTCCTCCTCTTTATTTTTGTCCCAATATCGATCAAATTTTAATGTTGTTAGATTTGGTTTTCTATATAGGGTGGTTACGTGTGACCCAATCACCTATATTTTTTTAGGCCCATCAGAAACTAGATCAACTGTCAACCGTGTTTAGTTTGGTTTGATGCTGCTTTCCTTCAATCTTTATACCATGGATCAAGGTTCATAGTGTACTATGGATCCTGGTACATATGTATGTATCTTATATTATGAGTTTTTGTGTCTTATATTATGAATTTTTGTATATACATATGAGTTTATAGTGCCTGGCACGCACGATCAAGGCGCCCCTTCTTCTCCACGTGGGCCCCACAATTTCATATAAAAAAACTCTCATCCTGCAAGCACTCCATTTCTTCTCTCTCCTCACCTTCTTTCCTCTACAAAAGCTACTCTTCCTCAAAAACCTCACCAAAAACCAATGTGGCCTCCCTAATATCTCTATCAAAATTAACAATTGAAAGATTGAATTCATTACAAGGCTCTGAAGAAATCTTAAAAGGAAAAAAGAAAATGAAAAAAAACTATTCAGTCATTTGATGGTGACTGACTGACTGCGGTTTTATCTAATTTGTGTGTGTTAAGTTGCTAACTGCCTATTTTCAAAAAAAAAAAGTTGCTAACTGCTAAGAATGACAACCTAGAACTTTCTCTTTATTGTCATTATGTTTACGGCACAGATTGGTACAATAAGAATATATATTTTACTACTAATCATTTGCTTAGCTGCCAAAATCAAAGTTCTTTTTTTGAAATAACCAAAATCAAAGTTCTAGCACGCAACAATTTAATATTTTTATTCATCATTACCTGTAATACCGTCAAATTTACTATTTTTTTTTTTTTGAGAATAGTCAAATTTATTATTAATTTAATTAAATTTAGTGCATAACTTATTTGGTTTAAATTAATCCAATTCTATAAAGTATAACAAACACTTACCCTTTATACATATAAAAACATTATTTACTTATGAGGTGTGGTGGGATAATAATGTGAATATCATTCAACTTAGGTTGTGTTTGTAACCCAGAAAATGATTTTCGAAAATTATTTTTCGGGCTTTTGGTGTTTGGCAACATCCGAAAAATGTGGTCAATAGAAAATGATTTTCGTTGACCACGGAAAATGATCCATTTTTTCCGGAAAACAACTTCCGGACAAAAAGTCCGAAAGTCATTTTTCTGAAACGGAAAATCGCTTCCATGCGAGGAGGAACAGTTCAAGCTATCCACCAGAACGGCTCTGGTTTGGAAACCAGAGCAGCGAGGTTGTGTGTGTGTTTTTTTAATAAATATTATTAGTTTATATATTTTTATATTTTAAATAAAATACTCCGTAATAAAAATATATATTATACATTTGACATTTCTACTCATTTTTTGGAAAATGAACGAAACACACAAAGACAGCTTTCCAGAATGCAACCAAACACATAAAATGAAACTGTTTTCTGAAAAATGACTTATTTTTCAGAAATCACTTTTCTGCTTTTCAAATACAATCTTAATTAGACGTCTTGAGTTTGAGTCTTCAAAATAGACAACCTATATATCTAATTTTATCTATTACCATTTAAAATTATTTTTGATGAAATTAAATCTTTAACATATTATTTTAAAAAATAAAGTTAACCCTTTTCTCGGGTTGTGGCTATGGGAGAACAATAAGAATCAATCTTGGATTACTCCCTCCTTCAGATAAAAAAAAATTAAATAAAATTAAATATATATGACTATGTAAGCTAACATCCTCTCTGTTGCTTGTGATTTTTCTAATGTGTCATCTAACTTTCATGTGTAGTTAAAAGAGTATCGTATAAAAGTGGAGCTTAATTTGAATATACCATCAAATAATGCTGATGAGTTTCTCCCGTTACAAAAAAATAAAATAATGTATGTAAGCTCAATTATTGAAGGGATAGAATAAACCGCGCTCATGCAAATTTCTGCCACAACCCTAATTTGACATGTACAGTACGTAACCTTCCCCAATCATACGTACACCTGACTATTACTTTTCGGTTTTAATTTCTTATATTATATTCTTATGACTATCTGAGAATATAGTATATACCAAAACATTTTTTAATTCAAATATATATTAATATTTAAATGTGATTAATATGATTCTTAATCAAAATTCCACTTTAAAATATTGGAAAGATTTTGAACAAGTTTTTTTGTAAGTCCAAATTGCAACAATAAAGTTCGAAATTAAAGTTAAAAGAATTAGACTGGTTGTTAGGTTGACGACCACTCCAATTATCCAGCGGAAATGTGTGATAGGCAATTTCCATGCATGAATATTGCATCAAAAAATCAAAATCTTAGCTATATATAATATTCTATTTTTTATCCTAAATTTAAAGGTGACAATTCACTTTAAGTCCTTTTTTATTAGAACATTCATTTTTGGTCCTAGTATTACTGTAGCATGACCATTTTTGTCCTTTATCAACAAAACAGTTTAACTATCGTTAAATACAAGGACATTTTGGTCTTCAATTATGATTTTTTTTAAAAAAATAAACATAAAAAATATAGTTGTTCAATCTATTTTGTATAAAAAAAAAAGATTGAAATGACTTTGTATTTAACGACGTTTCAACAATATAATTTTGTTGAGGGAGGACTAAAAATGGTCATGCCACAATAATACTAGGACTATATGAGGATGTTCTAATTAAAAAAAATGACTAAAAGTGGACTGTCACCTATAAATATAGGACAAAAAATGAAATTAACTCTCAATATATATACGCACACTTTTTTTTTTCTCTCTCTTTTATCACTTCATTTTCTCTTTCTTCCATACTAGTAAAACAAACTAATGAAAAGCCTTTATCTTAGTACTTGGTAACCACAATGTTACAACTTTGATACTAAGTGATTAAGTCAAAACGATTTATTGACTTTCTTGCTTTGAACTGATCAACTATGAACAACATAGATTTCAAAAAAAAAAAAAAAAAAACTATGAACAACATAAATTAATTTATCTTTTTGCATATGATGAGACACAATTTATTTAATATATACCCTTAACTTAAATAATAATTTCGAAAATCTCAAGTGAATATTTGTATTGCAATTTGCAAGTTGCAAGACATGGAAAATGTGGGTCCCGTGATGGCGTGGGAAGCAGCTGAATACGATCCGGACGACGTGGAAACGGTACAGCGAAGTCCCACGTGTTCCTGATAATCCGACTTGGAAGTGACACGCGTTGGCCTTTAGACGGGAGTCGGGAGGCTTTCCCTTTTTTTAGTATTTATCAACTTTGCTAATCCAACTTTAAAGATCATAATGGGAAAACCAACAAATGAAGGCTGAACTCTACATTGTCTTTTTACGCAGTTGATTGAAAAGGTTGACAAATGGAAAATGCTTTCAACCAATCAACCCTACAATTTTTTTTAATGGTTAATTTATTTATTTATTTTTTATTTCAAATCTTAATTTACTACGAATTGCCACATCATAAAATGATTATTATTATTTTTTTTTTATAGAAGCATCTAGCATTGTCCATATTCAAATTTCTAAATCATTTATTTTTGTGAGTGCAAAAAATGGGTTTCTTTTATTGTTATCATATTCGTATTTAATTAATTTTTACATTCATAAGCCTTATATATGATTTGTCCCAACCCTTTGCGTAATATAATTTGAATTTTGAAGTGAGCTTTATGTTAAATACAACTCATTATTGTTAATTGGATTTTTAATTTTATCACTAATTGGTATTGATGATTTTTTTTTTAATACTATAGACTCTATTACAAATTTACAATGCAGTATCTCTCAACCTATGTATCTATTCATAACTATTTTCTCAACCTATTGAAGATTGACCCTCACAATCTCTCATATAAGAGAGCAAATTGGTGTTATTAAACCACAAAGTTATTGACAAACTGATGATCTCTTAACTATGTAAAATTTACTCAATTCAATATATCACAGAGACAATTATTTGAGTCAATTTTGTATAATCAAATGACCAATTTAGATGAATTAATAGTTGATAACTAAATTAAATGGTATTTAATTTACTCATTTCTTTAGGTAAACACTTAGAATTATTGACCCATAAAAATTGTTATGGAGAATGTGAATAGAGAAGGAATGTGACTCACTTAAATGAGAGGTTACCGGTTTGAGCCTCGGACGACATAAATATCCTTTACAATAATGTTTTATATATATATGTGAGGGAGAGATGCTAGTTAAAAGGTTTTTCACTTTCATTTCTTCCAACTCAAATATGTACATTTTGATGATAAATTTCTCATTCACCAATTATTAATTTTGTGCATATAATATGTCAAATTCATCGTCTCACTTAAGAGAATCCATATTCAATTTAATCCGGTTCAAATTTTAAGCAAACTCACTAAAAATCATGCATCAAAATAACTACTTTAAATCAATTTTTTGAACAATTTTTACACCAACAATTTTAGATCGAATCACCAATCCAATTTCCTTTTTTTCTTTTTGAGTCGATTAGATATTTCGAGTCAGTCGGATTTTGCGCCTAAGAACGACAACCTGGAATTTTCCATTCGTCATTAGCGACATTGATTCCAAGTCGTGATGTTTACGGCACAGATTGGGACAATAGTAATATTATTTTATTACTAATCATTTGCTTAGCCGACATAATCAAAGCGCAAACAACAGTTTTATATTTTTATTCATCATACATCATTCCCTGTAATACCGTAAAATTTATTATTAATTTAATTAAATTCAGTGCATAACTTTTTTAACTTAAAAATCAACCAAATTCTATAAACAACTCCCCTCTTCTACATATAAAGCACTAAAGCAGTCTTTATATCCTGGCTAACATCACTTGATTTAAAAAATAAAATTCAAAATATCAGTACACAGTTACAGTTGATAGATAACATGTGATAATAAGATTAATTTAAAAGCTTAAGATCATATTAATCAATCTTATTGCACAAGATTTTTGTAGTTTAGTTTATCTTTTTTGTATAGTTTCCAAACTTTAGTACATAAAGGAAATTTTCTCTATGCACATTCTCAGTTAGTTGCCGCAGGTTTCCATCGCAATCCAAGAATATAAAAATTTAAAACATTTCACATAAAATTATTTTTGATAAAATTAAATCCTTAAGAATATTTTCCTAAAATTTGAATAAAATTAAATATGTATGACAAGTTACCATCAAATAAAATAATGTATGTAAGCTCAATTATTGAATGATTAGAATGATGAGCTGGTAATGCAAGTTTCTACCACAACCCTAACTTGACATGTACAGTACGTAATCTTCCCCAATCATATACGTACACTTGACTATTACTTTTCAATTTTAATTTCTTATATTATCCTTAATTGGTTAGCTCTTGTAAATATCATCTGAAATATACCATTTAAAAAAAATCATACATACCAAAAATATTTAGGGTGTGTTTGGTAATTGGTTCACATAAGAGAATCAAAATCAGAATGGAAATCAAATACTTGAAAATAGTAATGGTTTTAATAAAAGTATCTTGCATGTTTGGTAGTATGTTGGAATTATAATGATTACCAATATTGATATTTGGTTAATGGTTAGGTACGATCATATAATAAGATTATAGGAATAAAGATTTTAAACATATAAAAATAAAAAATTAAGACAATTGATCTTAATATAATGACATGCCAGAAAAAAAAATAATCTAAAAGTACTATTCCAAATTTAAAAATCAAATTACCAATTTTGAGTTACAATTTTAATTCTTTTTTTTTTTCTTTTCATATCACTACAATTATAATTTTGGGGGGGAGTTTTACTCCATACAGTCTACGTATCATTTTCCTTTATATTGCAATTTGCATGAGCTATTTGATGCAGCCGGTGTATAGATGCTATACACTGACGGTGAATGAGAAGGTGACACATCATTTAAAAAAAAAATCAATAATGACCAGGTCATTTTTTGCAAAATACTTAAGACTTTATTTTATTAGGAACTTTGTACTTCTTATTAATATATATATATATATATATATATATATATATATTCATCTAATTTCCTATATCTATTTCCTAAATCTAACGTTTTATATTTATAATTTAAGACAAAAGCATATAAGTAACAAAAGTCATCTACTCATCTATCTAAACTGCATCTAACGTTTTATACATATAATTAAGGATTCTTTAATTTTAATTAACAAAATCATCTAATTTCCTATATCTATCTATCTAAAGTCCTAAATCTATTTAAATTCATAAACTCCTAAAGTTAATTACAACCTTAGTCACTATTAGAGACAATATAATGTAAAAAATCAACAATTAATCAAATATTGTGTAATACTCAAATTATATTTTAAAACTTAATTAAAAGTTAGAATGTAATACTCCACACAACAATATCCAATAATGTAAAAAATTTAATTTTGCAAACTAGGACGATGAAACATAAAACGAGCCACATATCTTTATGTCTTCATTGTTCTCATCAAAATCAATTCTTTTCATTTGTCTCAATTGGTAATTGTTGTCCATCTGCAATTAAATTTTACAATAAGAGATTAATGAGAATTATTATTATGACATTAACTAATATTTAAAAAAAAATTATATAGAATTATAAAATATGTTCATATTACATACCATATTTTTGTTTTTCAGTGTACAAGTACATTAGGTGTGCCCTTTCTTTTTGCAAGTTGAGCATGTAACTCGATTACTTTTAAGCTCTAAAGCTCCTTTCATTCTGATAGACCGAGGACGACCTTTTGTAGTCACACGAGGAGGATCACGCATTCGTACATTATTATTATCATCATCTTGATGACTTATCATGCTTGTCAAACTGTCAGTGCTACTAGTCATGTCATCATCAATCTTCAATGCATCTAACTTTTTGAATAAACATTGCAAGCTTTCTATCGTGGTGTCATAATATTTTTTTGAACGTGAAGCCTTTTTCCGAAAGTTCTAATGAGTGAACCATGATATTATTAAACAATGTTGTTGAACACATATTGTAACCACACATCTCTTCTTCATTTGATGTGCTTCTAATTTCTCCTTTTTTAGCATCTGTTGTCCACCTTTGTAAAATGTAGTGCTTAGGTAAAGAATATACATTTTTCTTGAGAAGAACCATCAATTGGTGTCTACAAAGGATGCTCAAAAATTCAAACATGTGACACGAGCACTCTATAGTTGTTGACGAACTCATGAATGTCACTATGTACTCTGGTTTTTCTTTATCAAACTCATGCACCTTATAATAGTGATTATACTCTTAGCCACTAACAGAATTATACATAGTCACCAAGTACCAAAATAGTAAAAGGAACAAAAAAAAGAAGAGGATAGATGAAATAAAATAGTGATTACAATGTTCATCATTCTTAGCCACTAACAGAATTATACATAAAATAGTTGTTGACAGATTGGGTTCTTATAACAGAGAAAATTTGGATTTTGATGAATATATATTCTTACAAGATGTTGCAACTGTCTCTAATAGTGACTAAGGTTGTAATTAAATTTAGGAGTTTATGAGTTTAAATAGATTTAGGACTTTAGATAGATATAGGAAATTAGATGATTTTGTTAATTAAAATTAAAGAATCCTTAATTATATGTATAAAACGTTAGATGCAGTTTAGATAGATGAGTTTATGACTTTTGTTACTTATATGCTTTTGTCTTAAATTATAAATATAAAACGTTAGATTTAGGAAATAGATATAGGAAATTAGATGACTATATATATATATATATATATATATATATATATATATATATAAAACGTAATTATTGATATAGGAAAATAGAAGTAATTAATATGTTTAGGAAAGTGATATGTTTTGTTAATAAGAAGTACAAAGTTTCCTAAAAATATAAAATTTAAGTATTTTGCAAAAAAGAACCTGGTTATTATTGATTTTTTTTTAAAATGATGTGTCACATTCTCATTCACCGGCGGTGCATCAATATGACATTTTTTTTAAAATGATGTGGCAATTTTATCTAATACTTAAATTTTGACGTAAACATAAGAATGTAAGTTTTATAATGTCACATTTTATTATAATTTATCCCTTCATAAATTTATACCACCCTAGGTTCGAAAGACTTTATTTTTTATTAAAGTGATAAATTGTCAAATTTGGCACCCAATTTTAAGAGCTTTCTTATAAATTTTACCTTTTATCTTCTCGATTTTCTGAACTTGGCCTTTGGAGCCGAGTCACAGCATTTTTAGCTTGGAAGAGATTGGAGAAGATGGCTCTTCTGTGAACCGAGAAGGCTACTCCATTTTTGTTTTTTTACCTATATATCTGACTTCTAAAGGATTTGGCGCAGAGAAAAAAATAATTGAATATCATATTTGAAAGTTAGGCCGTTCCCATTAGCATGTTTTGGCACAAGTTTTAATAAAAAAAACTGCTCCTTCTTATTTTACACAAATGGGGGTGTTGGCTTTTGGAGAATTCTTTCTCCTGCAACACCCCCTAATTTGTCAGTATTTTGTCAGATCTTTCTGCTTCTTTGTGTTTTTCTTTTCTTTTTCTTCAGCTGGCTGTGATGGCCACTTGAATTCTTTTCTTTTTTCTGTTTTTTTTTGCTGGCCGTTGAAACGGTCAGCTTCTTCTCTTCTTCTTTTTATTTTTTTTATTATTATTAAAGTTTTAGTTGTGATAAAATTACTTTAAAAAAAGAGTAAATATTTATAATTATGAATTTGTTTTAATAATTATATTTAAAAATTTGTTTTAATTTTAATATGTTTGATTTACATATAATAAAAAATAATAATTGTAATTATAATTTTATAATGATAATAAATAAATAAATAAATAAATAAAATATAGTGTTAAAATGGTGGGTCCATAACAAATTAAGAAAAAATTTAAAACTAATGGGAATAAGATTTTTGTGATTGAGTAAGATAGTAGATGGCTGTGTTTTGCAGAGCTTATTTAGGAGCTTATAGCTTATTTTAAGCTACTAATAAGCTATAAGCTTTGTTTGGTAATGCTCTCAAAATAAGCTAGTAGCTTAAAATAAGAGCTTATTTTGAAACGCTACTTTAGGTAGCTTTTCAAAAATAAGCTAGTAGCTTCTTAACTTTTTTCCATCTTTATCCTTATTATTTTAAATAAATGACATCATTTATCCATCCCAATTAAAACTCTTTTGGCATTTTTTCTTCAATATGTTTCGTTGTAATTTTAATTTGATATTTGTGTTTGAACAATAATTTTTGTATGAACTAATTTTATGAATTATAAACATTTTGTTTTACTTTATATATTTTTAAATATATGTTCTTACTTTATATTTAAATAAATTATATTGATTTTATTATTTTATATTTTAATATGTAAACAAACCTATTTAAATTTAAAATTATTTAACTTTCATGTAAATGTATTTTTTAATCTTTTTACATTTATCAAACTTATCAAAAAGCTAATTTTACCAAACACTTTTAAACATAACAGCTCTTCTTCGAGGTTATAGCTTTTCACCTTTCAGCTACTTTTCAGCTTCCAGCTACCATTTCAGCTAGGTTTGCCAAATATAACCCATGATGAGGTGGATGTTGGGGCCCACAAAAAACTGGAGAAAAAACTTCAACTAATGAGGAAGGCCTTAGTGTGGTTGGCTTGCAATTGCAGAATAATCATACTCCGACCCACTTGATTTTTTTTTTAAATTTTTTATTACAGAGTAACATCATCTTTTTACCTAACACACGTGAATCATAACTCAAAATCAGAGATTTATGTGGTGGCAAACTTGGTTTTGAATTCTGCAAATTAAAATCGACCTGATCGAAGCCTGAAGCTGCTACATATATACTTCACATGCAAGAGTATGCAACAAATCCAAGCACACATCAACCATTATAATGGCTGCAGACAAACCGCGCTAGACGACGACAACATACACGTAAGCGTTTCTCTCTAGATAAATCCTTTGAATTGGCCCTCCTCCTGACAGATACCACTATATAAACCCCCCAGCATGTGGCTCTTCCAACTCACTATACCTATACATACTACTCCTAAGAGCTACGCAACCTTTCGTCTCTAAATGAAGCTTGCATTACCTTCTGGAATGCGCTTCTGCTGAGTACTCATATTGTGTCTGCCTTTCTCTCCCTGTACACGCGCGCGTATAACGAAATCCTTCTCGATTAAGGTGAGTTTCTGTTGCTGTTGTTGTTGTTGTTGGTTGCTGTTTTCCCGTTGTACTGGAGCTGTGAATCTGTGATACCGTGAAGTTGTTCGGAGTTGGTGCTTGAGGAGTAGCCGGATCGGTTTTTCGAACCGCCGGTGAATGAATATCTTGAATCCGAGTTCTTCTTTTTGTTGTTAATTTTTTTGGTGTGTTTTTCCAAAATGTTCGTACCTGCTGTTTTGCCTGCGTATCGATTGCGCGTTCACGCTTTGCTTTCCTGGAAGAATTTGAGAGGGTGTTCCAGAGGTGATTGAAGAAGACTAGTTCTCTATTTCGTTCCTTCTCTGGTGAATTTGTTCAACTTTAGAAACTGATTTAGGTATTTCACGGATATGCCTCTGGAAATTTTTGGATTTAGTACCATACCTTCATCCTGTTCTGTTTCCTCCTCCAATGCCGACGCTAAAACCTCCGTCAACTGGCGGTGGCGGGAGTACTGTTGCCTCCGGACCTAGGCGGTGATTACAGTTTAAGTTCTAAAATTATACGAATGAGAATCCAAGATGCAATAAATTGACAAATATAGCATTTGATTTCATCAAATTTGTTCCCTCATGCCTGCGAATAAGAGAGACTGAAATGAGATTTTGGCTGTAAGCTGCCAAAATTCACGAACTATGACCTCCCATATGATTCAAACTTGTCTCAACCCTGTAATAAACTACTCACAGATAAAAGTTGGGTTTATTCTAATTTTTCAGTTTTTTATTCTCCACAGTCAATTTTTAAATTAGAGAAATGTACAAGTGGAGCACTTCTTTGTTTTCATTTCTCCCGTATAATGAAATTATTTTTCCATTTAGTAAAGACACCCTTAAAGTGCTTCTGATCAGATTCTTAATTAAAAAGATACAAGTGATCAGTAGGGATTTGTTATCACCTCCCAGAGTATTGATCCTGTTTCTCATTTTTCAAGTCGTATCTCATGCCAAAATTTCCATGATCTGACCATTGTTGAACACTCAAACTTTTTCCAATCCCTTATCTCAATTTCTAAGAGCTCCTACACCAAGCACTTTGATTCTTTTTCGCTCTTTTCACTTTTCAGTCCTTGTAAGATACTCTCTGTTTCTTCTATATTTTTATTCTTCATTTTGGGTACCAAAGAAAAAGGGCTCTTTTGAAGTCCCTATAGTGCAACAGTAGAAAGTAGGTATAGATGGTCCACAAGTTTCTGGTGAACTCTAGAAATGGTTTTATGCTTAACATAGCCACATAGCAGATTGATTAGTAATATTTTTTAGCTCAAGAATCCTATCACAGAGGTTGGTAATTTTGAGTAATTGCAGATAAGAGGTTGAAATTGTCAAACAGTTATTTTGTTGTCAATCCATTTATGAAGTATAAAGTAGTTATAGTGTTGCGAGTAAAGCATAAGCTTTAAGAATTGCAAATTTTATTTGTTGAAATGTCTCAGTAATTATTGTTGAGAATCTTCATGAATTTTACCATCCTGATGAGACCTGATGTGCCACTGCGGCTATGCTTTCATTTCTCCTAACTGTGAAAATAAAGTGCTGTTTTGAAGTTTGGATCTTTTGTTTTGATTGCAATTATATCAGCTACAATCCCTGTCTCTAACTTTGGTGTGCCATGTGCAGTTTATTGTAGAAGAGCAGTGAGTTGCACGAAGATGACGATCACACCCAATATCTCTATCACTGATGGGAACCTTGTGGTCCATGGGAGGACCTTGCTTAAAGGTGTGCCTGACAACATTGTGCTGACACCAGGATCGGGTGTGGGACTTGTTGCTGGTGCATTCATTGGAGCCACAGCTTCACATAGCAAAAGCTTACATGTTTTCCCCATTGGTGTCTTAGAGTGAGTCTATACTATGCCCAGACTTTATACTCTGCATCTTTGAGATTTAAAATTCTGAAAATTGAAATTTCTCGAGGTCTAACACTTAAATCCACTGCTGATTGTTGAACTGCTTTATTGGAAATTCTTAGAAATGAGGAACTACTTGGGGTGAAATCTATTAAATACGGAGTAAATGTTTTCCTTAAGAAAGCATCACTTCTAATTACTATTTCTAGGAAGTTTCATAAACTGAAACTAATCTTGGAACGATGACAGATGTGAGCCAATACTTATATTTTATGAGTTCAATTTATTGTACTGCATTGATATGTTGATCAAATTATCAAGTTTTTCCTTCAAAAACCCTGTTTCTCCACCTAGAAGCTCTCAAGCGCCTATGATCAAATTTCAAAAATACAAAATAGAATAATGATACTTGACGTTTTTGCATTCCATTTGTACTATGAAGTTTTTGTTATTATTTTTTACTTCGCTTTTCTGATTTTGTTTTTAACATTACCAATTATGAATTAACATAATAATGAAGTTACAAAATGAATTACCATGTTTGACAGTGTTAAGGATGATAAGATGTCAGATTTAAAGATCCAACTTATACATCAGTGTTTTGTCTTAATTATTCTGGACTAGGAGTTACTTATGTTGCTTAGGAGGATGTGTACTATCAGTCAATTCACTGAGAAATATGAATGGGAATGTGAGTCCATAAAGAGTATAAGAAAATAATTTCCTCTAGTTTTTCATTCAAATGCATGCTGTATGGAAGGCATTCTAGTCAGTCTCAGTTGATGGCCCTCTCTTGGAAGTAAATGATTTCTGTTGAATCTGTGACTGTAGTTTGGCTCATTCACACGGTTGTTATACTCCTTATCCCCCATTCCTTTGATGTTTTTAAAACTGTGGTTGATTGCACCATTGCTCTTCAAACTCTCATGTTATTATTCAACGATGTGCTCTTGTTCACAAGAAATGTTGATTTCCCAATTGTAATCATTTGTTGTCTCACATAATAGGGGTCTCCGATTTATGTGTTTATTCCGTTTCAAGCTATGGTGGATGACACAGAGGATGGGAACATGTGGAAATGATATTCCTCTGGAGACCCAATTCATGCTTGTGGAGAGCAAAGACACCAGTGAAGGTGACCTCGAAGATGCCCCAACTATCTATACTGTTTTTCTCCCTCTCCTTGAAGGACCATTTCGTGCAGTTCTTCAAGGCAATGAGAAGAATGAAATGGAGATCTGCTTTGAGAGTGGTACGTTTCGTATGGCCTAGTCATTGGTTATTACTACACTATAACTTGTGTAAACCATATCTGTTCTGCTCTTAAATACACTGTATCATAACGTTTTGCACTGTGTTAAGCCAATTACATCCTATTATCATGAAAAGAGGCTTAAAGAGAGGTAGAGTAGTGTGGATCTGTGGTTAATTTTATCATAACTGAGCTGTTTACAAATTAAAACAATAATCATTGTAACACGAAACAATTTACTGGAGTTTACAAACCATGGAAGAACAATTAGTAACAAATGAGCTTGAAAGGACTAAAGTGGCCTTGGCTTTTTTTGGTATATTTTGATTTTGCAGGAGATAGTTCGGTAGAAACCAACCAAGGGCTTTATCTTGTCTACATGCATGCTGGGCCTAATCCCTTTGAAGTCATAAATCAAGCTGTTAAGTAAGTCCTTAATGTTTCATGAGTTACCGTTTTCACCTGAAGGATTTATTGCTGCATTAGTAGTTATAACCCTATTGTTAGCAATAACGCACTGAGCACACTATTACTGCTGACTCATGAAAGTAATGGAACTACTTTCCCATTCAACAGAGCTGTTGAGAAACACTTGCAGACTTTCCATCACCGAGAGAGGAAAAAGGTAAAGGGATTGTGTATTCTCCTGTCTATTCTAACTTGTGCTTGATTATGTGATATGAAGAGCATCTGAAAAACATATATCTTGGTTGCTTGTAGTTGCCATCAATTCTTGACTGGTTTGGCTGGTGCACATGGGATGCCTTTTACACTGATGTCACAGCAGAGGGTGTCGAACAAGGCCTCAAAAGGTAAATTCTTAATTTGTACTTATATTTCTGGAAATTTGTTCTCTTACTGCAAAACTGATACCCATGGTCTGTGTCTTTTTGACTAATTTGTTTAATAATGAATACCGCAGCTTGTCCGATGGAGGTGTCACTCCACGCTTCCTGATCATAGATGATGGTTGGCAACAAATTGGTAGCGAACCCAAGGACCCTGAATGTATTGTTCAAGAAGGCGCACAGTGAGTCCTTATCTTTTTCTTCCTCTTCACATACATTCAGTGACATGTAATCTGAATGGTAAAATTTCTAATGGTAGAAGAAAATTAGTTTCAATACAAAATTCAACTCTTTTTATTAGCCATCCCCTCTTCTTGGAGTATTGTTTCTCATGCAATTTGGCCTTTGTCTGTTTAACATATACATCAATTCATGTGACATTTATCTTACAGGTTTGCAAACAGACTAATAGGGATAAAAGAAAACTCAAAGTTCCAAAAAAATGAAACAAAAGGTGAACAAGAGTCAGGATTGAAGCAAGTTGTGGAGAAAGCAAAGCAACAGTTCAAAGTGAAGTAAGTCGTCTAACTCCATAGTTGATTAGTTTATGACGCTGTTAAAGGACTGGTTGAGTTTAATACTCCGTAGTATATATGGTGAAGATGGATTACTCTTCTAGTAGATTTATCCTAAAAATTATTACTCATCTAGTACTTGTTCGCTTTTCTCTCTGTAAAGGAGCTGTTTCTTCCCCTTTCCTCCATTTTTCTATATTGCTCAATAATCTATCAAATTCTGTCAGTATTCCATGTAGTGAAACAAGTTTGATTTGAATGTAAAACATCTCTTTGTAAGTGTGTTTTGAGTAAATCATGCATTATTTATGATCTTCTTTGTTCCAGATATGTCTATGTATGGCATGCTATGGCAGGTTACTGGGGTGGAGTACAACCATCCGGTCCTGGAATGGAGCACTATGAGACTGCATTAGCATACCCTGTCCAGTCCCCTGGTGTACTTGGAAACCAACCTGACATTGTGATGGACAGTCTTGCAGTTCATGGCTTGGGTCTGGTACACCCCAAGAAGGTCCTCAACTTCTACAATGAGCTTCATGCTTATCTGGCCTCGTGTGGTGTCGATGGAGTCAAAGTTGACGTGCAAAATATTATAGAGACTCTTGGAGCTGGACATGGTGGTAGAGTTACTCTCACACGAAGTTATCTCCAGGCGCTTGAAGCATCCATTGCACGCAACTTCCCTGATAATGGTTGTATTGCCAGCATGTCTCATAATACTGATTCCCTCTACAGTGCCAAGCAGACTGCCATAGTTAGAGCTTCTGATGATTACTATCCTCACGATCCTGCTTCTCATACAATCCACATTGCGGCTGTGGCCTATAACACACTGTTCTTGGGAGAATTCGTGCAACCTGATTGGGATATGTTCCATGTTAGTACATCGCATCTTCAGGTTTTCCTAAACAACTCAGTATCAGAAATGCCATGTAGTTGATAAGGTATAACTTGTCTTGCAGAGCCTACATCCAACTGCTGAGTATCATGCTGCAGCTCGATCTATTGGAGGATCTGCAATTTATGTCAGGTGTGAATTATGCTCTATGTTAAATTCTCCATGATGGTTTCACTCTATACATGAGTTGTCCTCTAATATGGTTGTCTTCTGATATTAGTGACAAGCCTGGAAACCACAACTTTGAGCTTTTGAAGAAGCTAGTCCTTCCTGATGGATCAGTGCTTCGTGCCCAATTGCCTGGCCGACCAACCATTGACTGCCTTTTCAGTGATCCAGCCAGAGATGGAACCAGGTCTTCAATTTACTTTCCAGCCTGTGACTTCCCTATGACTTGTTAGTTTGAGAGAGATATCAAGAAAACTGAAATGCATATTTATATTGAACAGCTTGCTTAAGATTTGGAATGTGAACAAATGCACGGGTGTGGTTGGTGTGTTCAACTGCCAAGGTGCTGGCTGGTGCCGAGTTGCAAAGAAGACGCGTATTCATGACACATCACCTGGCACCCTCACTGGTTCTGTTCAGGCTACCGACGTTGATTCCATAGCTCAAATCGCTAGTCCAGATTGGAGTGGAGACACGGTTATATACACCTACAGATCAGGTATGTGTCTAGTTGTCCATATAAACAAGATATCAGATTTCTACGAATTGATGCTTATTACCATTTTATAAAAATGACTCTTTGCTTTGATTTGCAGGGGAGATAGTTCGCTTACCAAAAGGCGCTTCACTGCCTGTGACTCTTGGGGTTCTACAGTATGAACTCTTCCATATCTCTCCTGTCAAGGTCTGCCACTCTTTCTAACATTCTCCCCTCTGTTCTCTGCTATTAGCTGGTATACATAAGATCAATTGATTGTGTTGTTGCAGGACATTGCCCCAAACATCTCATTTGCACCAATTGGCTTACTAGACATGTTCAACAGTGGCGGCGCTGTGGAGAAGTACGAAGTCCATCTGGTTTCTGACAAGCCTGCAGAACACTTTGATGGTGAAGTCTCTTGTGAGGTGCCAACTTGTCTAAGCGAAAACCGGCCACCAACTGCAACGATCTCTCTTACTGTTAGGGGGTGTGGCGGATTCGGAATTTACATCTCCCAGCGCCCTCTGAAATGCTCATTGGATGGTGCCATTACTGACTTCAACTATAACACTGACAATGGATTGCTGATCATAACCATCCCAGTTCCAGCAGAAGAAATGTACAGATGGAATGTTGAAGTCCAAGTCTAAGTAGTTATATACTAGGAAGTGGTTGTTGCAGAATCCAAGGACAAAGATTCCTATGGCAGAATAAGCTAAGGGATGAAGGCGAGTGAGGCTTCTCTGATCTTTGGGGATAACTGAATAAGATGTCAGAACGTTTAGTTAGATACTTATGTCTGTAATAAAAGCTATATATATGAATGATGATCCGTATCTGTGATGCTGCAGTTTCTACTCTCTTTGTATCATATCACTTCACATCTGTTTTATTTCTATGCATTATTGCACTGGCGGTTTCTGATCGCCTAATTCGTACTGGACCATTTTAACTGTTCCTAACTCCAAATGAAGTCCCATTGTTTCAACGACTACTTGCTTCCAATATATTGTATGAGATCGGATGGATTTAATTAATCTGGTAGTCCGAATTATAAAACCAGGAAGGATGATTCGATAGAAAAGATAAAGAATATATGTCGCGAAGACAATTCTTGTATTAATAATGGTGTAAGATCATTACAAGAGCGTTTGTACTCAGACAATAGAGATGATAATGTCTTAACAAGACAATTAAGTAGCTATTTATATTATTAAACCTTCTAACCGCCCCCTAAAAGGAGGAGACGGTTGTAATTATCTTGGACTTTGTCTGCGTGCAGGGCTGAGGCCACCCCTGCCGAGGTTGTCTCTAAACGAGGCCGCCCCGGGTTGAGGTCGCCCTCAGCTCGAATCATCTTCCAGGTTGCTTTTCGGGTTGCATCCCCTCCTTTTCGGGTCGGAGCCCGTCTCCAATATATCCATCAAGATCCAACTTTACATTTTCAAGTTAGTAGAATGATTTTAATCACATATTGAATTTACTGTTGGTGGTCTCCTAGGAGTAGACGTGGTTGGCATCAAACTGGGTAAACAAATCCCTGTTTTATTCTTCATTTACTTATTGTTTGATTCGATTTCATTACATAATTGATATTATGAATTGTTAACTGATTAACCAGTAAATGAAATTTGTATATACAGTTTACTTAAATCGCAATTAAATTAAGTATATTCGATGAACACTTAAACTCAGAAATATTATTATTATTATTATTATTATATATGTGCGTAAATGACCATATTATATCATTATAATTAATTAAAGTGTTTAATTTAGATGATGATAGAATGATTTATAAAAACAATTTTTTAATGATTAATTTTAAAATTAAAAAAAATAGATCGTAGAAGTCTAAAATTGTTTATACTATGATTATAATTAAACACTTTTCTTTTTTTTTTTGGATTAACGAGGTAAACCCACTCCTCACTGTGTGAGTAAAGCCCTCGCCCTATGACCTAGTCGGCAAAGGACCCCAAGGAGGTAAATCAGCCTAGATTACCCATAGCTGACCAATTCAAACTCAAGGGCTTGAGGTTCGAACCCACGACCTCTCGGCTGCAGGTATAACTCTCTTACCACTTGAGTTGCCCTTACAGGCATTAAACACTTTTCTCACCACTATGATTAAACACTTTTCTCACCAACTTGTTAGGTTGCTCATAAGTTGGAAGACCTTAAACTGCCATTGGACTCACTTCCCTATTGGCTATCGCTCTCGACTAAATGCCTCATGACAGACTAACCGGCCAAATGACACCGCATATGGGTCAACCAATGGGCAGACAACCAAACTGCTCATGGACTAACCAATCGATTAACAGTCCCCATCGACAGACCTACTAATCTCGATTATGGTTCAGGACCATAGTGACCCATCGATTAAGGCAAATGACATGCCGGCCTAGCTAGCTGGCTAGCCTGTGGGCCAGAGCCAAATTGGCGCCACAGCCAAGACTTGGCTAATTGCCTACCTTCGCCACCCTAGGTCGCCACACCGTCGAGTGGGGCTAGTTGGGCGTAGGGGTGTAAACGAATCGAATCGAGTCAAATACTTCAGTATTCGATTCGAATTCGATTATTTTGATGAGTATTCGAATTCGAATTCGTTTAGTGTTCGAATCCTAAATTCCGATTCGTATTCGATTCGACCAATTTATTCGAATATATTCGATTCGACTCAAATATTCGAATTCGAAATGACTATCTTATTTTTTTTTCTAATTTTTTCAATAAATTAAGATAAAATTTAACAAAAATTGTCGCGGCCATGAAGATTGTTCCCTTCACCAAACGACAGTGGCCGTGAGGAGTTGCTGCCCTGCCTTGCTGAGTTGCTCTCCTTGTTGTCGTGCTTCCTTGCCACGACGGTAGTCTGCCGTGAAAAGGGGAGGACAAGAAGAGGGCAAAGCAGGTGGTGGAAGAGGCGAAGTTGAGAACTGCGGCTGTCGAACTGGGAAGACTGAAGGGTGAAGCATTGAAGCGGTTGCTCTCACTTTTATTTTTGCTTAGGGTTTATGTTGGGAAACAATTCTCGAAATACCCAAGAAAATGGACGAAATAGGAAAATCCACTAAAACAAATATTACAAGGAATATTACAAAATTCCAGGAATTTAAACCTACAACAAAGGTTCAATAAACCTAGAATACAAGGGACGGGGAGAACGGACTTTAGGGGTAGTTGTAAGTACGAGTCGAGTTGCCTCTGTCCTTAAAACCTTATTTACCGCCTCCCGGGGTGCTGGAGCATTGCGGTCTAGGTTTCCCCAGGATAAAACGTACTACGATCCGCCGTTTGAGCACACAAACTTGGACCCGGCGAACGAGAACGTGGGATGAACACAGGTGGCTAGAACGAAGGAGGAGCAGAGTTTCGAGGTTCAAAACAGATTTCTTTCGTTGTTTAAATCTCCTGCTCAAGCTGGAAATATATAGTAGAGGATGTGATAAAACAGCATTGATAATGGCATTCATTCCTCACATGTAACCTCCTTCCACTAAGCACGAATTTACTTCCCACTAACAGTCCATTAATAAGAAATAATGGCAGGATTAATCACATTAATTCCTTAATGCCAAAGGTCATTCTTATCAACGGTCACAGTGGAAGTGATACGTCGCTACTGGAGATCACTACGAGTTACCCTGGAAGCCACGAGACATCGCTCGTGAGAAAGGTTCGAGGCATCAGCCTTCGAGAGGTCCGCAAGACACCATACCGCGTGACCGGCTTCCTTCGAGAGATCGCGTCTCTCGGGCGTAACTCGCCCGCTTCGAGACATCGCTTGATGTCTCGCACGACCAAGGCATGCAACGAGACCTCTCGCGATGTCTCGAACTCATCCTTTTGAGATGGAAAAATGTTCAGAAATTCGGCATAACTTAGCCCGCAAGGCCAGCCAATTTTCCGAACGACATTCGTGCCTGCAGGTGCCGGCGCACACAAGTTCAAGCCTTTTGAACTCATTTTGGGATTTGATTTGCACCCTACCCTGCGCGCGAGAGAGAGCCTCTATGCCATACAAGTCAATTAGCTTAAGAAAGCCTCTTGTATATATAGTGGGTGAAATCTTCTTCCCAAACCAATGTGGGACAAAGCTACTTAAGCTTTTCCACATTTTTTCCATCTCAATAGGTCTACTTTGAGAACCAATTTCTCATTCACCCATTATCCATTTTGAGCGTATAATATATCGATCTCTTCGTCTAAGAACGAAGAACCCGAATCCACTTTGACCCGACCCAAATCGGATGTGGACCCTACATATATTTATACCACAAAATGGTCACTTAAAATGCCATTTATTGCCATTTTTTCCAACAGTTTATGCCTTTACTAGTTTAGTTTCTTTATATATATATATATATATATATATATATATTCAAATATTCGAATACTATTCGAATCGAATCTATCGAAATTGACCCCCTCCCCTTTGGGTATGTCGTATCTCTTCTTTCTTTGCTCCATTTTCGCATCACCAAACGCGTCCTTAATGTTCTTTTCCGTTTTTACATTTTGACACCCTATACTTTATCTTTCTTCGTTTTGACCCATTTTAAAAACTCTGGTATTTCTCAATCCAATTTAAGCTCCAAAAATCTTGCTTATAAGCTCGACTATTTCCAAAACTCATTTACTCTCTCCTCTTTGGTCTAAATGTCTTTGGGCGCAGGCCCATGGCTCCATCATGCATGTATGAACCATGAAACTCAAAAATGGAAGTCTATCATATGCATGCTATCCGGCAATCGAGTTTATTTGTCTATTTTGGGAAGACTGAGGAATTGGGTAATTTGGTCGCTTTGGTAGTTGGGTTTTAACCGCTAACCCTAGATTATAGATATAGTTAGGCAAAAAACATGACAGGTAGGGAGTTGATTGACTTCAACCACACAGCATAAAAAGCAAATGAGGTTTCCTCCACAAGCCCCCCGCGCGCATAACATACACAACTAAGATTACGTGTCTTTTAGTCATTTGAAAGATTAACGTAATCGCATATATAGCTTACCTTAACCATGTCTGTCTTATCTCAAAGTTGGTGACAATCTTCAAACTGAATTGCCTAAATGTACAAGTGATGTCTGCCCAGTTTTTCTTTTTTTCTCCATAACCATCATGCGCTGTGATGAAATGGGTCACGATGTTCTTGGTTTCTTACGCCACGTGTTGAGCTTATCAACGGTGGGCTGACGCAACCATGATTGCAAGTTCTGTGAATTTTAGCAGCAAAGAACAAACCAGAACGACATGTCCCAGATTTATGGCTTTTCATTATTTGATTAGTCTGTTAGATGATGTCATGCTGTGTTTAAATTTATAAAGAAAGAATCTTTTGTTGGATGCGTTCGTATATTGTCATCATAATCTTGGTTTGCAATTAGTTTTTTTTTTTTTTTTTGGAGAGGTAAAACTTCAAACCAGCCCATACCTGGGACCAGACCAAGCCAGATCGAATTAATAATTCAATCTTTAACTTCTTGAAATAGATCATAGCATGCGTCATCTCAGAATTTGCCATCAAATAATGGAGAAGATAAAAACAGCCCAGAAAGTCAGAAACCTTATATTTTAAGTAAGTTAGCTTCTGCGCCAACTTTATCTTTTAATATGAAAAACTTAATTTTATCTTTTATATTTAAACCATCACCATTGAAGGCATAATTTTGTTAATTTTTTCACAGCTTTTTAGCGATGTGGAAGACAAAGGAGAGTGGGGAGGGTTGAATTGTTATTTGGGGTTTTAAGCAGCTTTTGTTAGAATTATATATATAGACAGATGGATTTAAAAATTTAATTAATCTGGGTAGTCCAAATTAATAACATGATAATTAAAGGATAGATAAGTGGATAAAAAATAATTGTAAAATACAAGAATGCACTATTGAAAATGACAAGAATGATATTGGAAAGATATAGATATTGTATTTAGGAGCAATGTAATAGTCTTACAAGTGAGTTCAAGATGTCTTAACAACACATGTAACTACACTCCTATTTATACTAATAAGTTTCCTAACTGTCCCCACGAAAAAGGAGGAATTAGTTATAACAAACCTGACCAAGTTCGGGTTACTTGACCGAGGTTGAGCCCGTGGACGAGCACGGGGCTCGGCCTTGGCAGCCCGGGGGCCAAGGCCCAAGCCAAGACCGAGCGTACGTGGGGCTTGGCCTTGGTTCCCGTGGCCGAGCACAACAATCGTTATACAATGTTGTGTGGACCATGGTTCAAAACAACGTCGTTTCTTTTAATGAAAAGAAATGACAACTGTCAGTCTATTATGTTTTATGATCTACTCAGTTTTTTTTACTGATATTGTAATCAAACTACAATGTGTATAAAATAAAACTGAATGACATGTCTCACATATTGAGTTTATACTATCAAGTGAAACTATAGTTGAATTAGAATGATACTTTAGCGGTGTTGTAATGAAACTACAGTATGTATAATTTATAAAATGAAATTGAATAACAGGTTTCACATATTGACTGTATATTGTCAAATGAATATGAATAATATTTTAGTGGTGTTGTTATGAAACTACATTGTATATAAAATGAAACTGAATAACAAGTCTAACATACTAAGTGTATATATATTGTCAAATGAAATTGTATTGAATTAGAATGATACTTTAATAGTACGTGTTGTAATGAAACTACTGTATATAAAATAAAATTGCATAGCAAGTCTCACATATTGAATGTATATTGTCAAATAAAACTATAGTTGTTTAATAAGAATGATACACATTGTGTATAAAATGAAACCGAATAGTAAGTCTCACATATTGAGTGTATATTGTCAAATAAATTTGTAGTTAAATTAGAGTGATACTTTAATAATGCTGTAATAAAACTACAACATGTATAAAATGAAACTGAATAATGAGAGAGGTTACGTTGTTGCTACATGGACCATAATAGAATTTGCCGTTTACCACTGTTAACGCGAAAAACTTCAAACAACATAATTTTTTTACCTTATCCACGTTGCTAGTTACGTGGACCACAGTCTATAGTAAAATTTGCGATATACATAATAACCAAACATATGGTGAGTTGACCCGCCCATTTGACACCACTCAAAAGAAGAGAAAGAGCTGAGAGAGAACTAAGTGTGATATAAAAATCCAAAAAATGTCTCCTGAGTAAAAATTCAAAACATTTTCTGCCAAAATGAGTCATTTTTCTTTGACAGAAATGTGTATTTTTCGTTGACTTTATTTTCTGTTGATAGCCAAACACTAAAAAAAAATAAAAAAATAGCTTCTAAAAGTCATTTTTCAAGTTTTCAAATGGACACTAAATAAGAATTAATCTAATTAATGGTTCATATAGTCATAAGCCCTTTAAAGTAATGATTAAACTAAATATTAAAATGGTGAAAATAAAGTAGGTTGGTAAATTTAATTGTACCGCTCTCACTAGACTTTATCATTTCAAGTGTAAATTTTATAATTGAAATAATGAATCTTTCCAATTATTCATACTACGCTTCACCAAAATGCCTCTTACTTTGCAGGTTAACGATGCCCAACTAATAATTTATTTCTTTTAGTGACAAAGAAAACTCATAACTGCTATCTTAAGGTGTGCTGTGAATTAACCATGATTCATCAACTTGGCCACAAGCCCACAACTAATAATAGTAATAAAAACAAAGACTCATTGTTAGACAAATTAGAAAATTGATCGAGGACACTACATGCTTAAATTATAACTAATGAGGGATGAAAGAGCTATATCATTATATCGTCAGAATGACAAAATATGATTTTTTTTTTTTAAATAGAGATCGATAATTTTATGTATTTAACTAGAAAAGAATGATGCACTAATTAATTAAATGTCATATCAACTACCATCTTTACAAAATAATAATAATAATAATGTGTATGTTAGTATCTCTAATTATTATACATACTCATCATATCAATCAAAAAATATACATAAAATCAATTAATACATAATTCTAGTTTGATTATATTACTTCTTTATTATTATTATTATTATTATTATTATTATTATTATTTATTGGTGATGTTATAATCTATGTTATGTAGTTATTTTTTTTTTTTGAAACCATGTTATGTAGTTATTAGTTATTCGTTAGTTATATAAACCTGAGGAGGACCTGAAAGAACGACACGGGAATTATAAACCTAGCAGTGTATAAGAAAAAGAAGTATCCTACAACAGTACAACACAAACAGAAGAGGATCAATATAAACATATTTATGTCTGAATACCTCAGTTTAAATAGGATTAGTACGTTCAAGACATTCCTTATAAACACTCATTTTGAGTCATTTCTCAATCTGGCCTAGATCTCGAGATCTCTCTCACGTCTTAATCTTATAAATTGTAAAATTTTGTACGTAGTTTCGAATGGATAGATAACTTTAAGTTAAGATGCCGTAAGTTTGATTTGTACGAGATGGTGCGATCGGACTAAAATTATTGTTTCGTATGGTGTTGTCCAAACCAGAAACCATACCCCAAGAGTCGTATGAAAACCATCAACAAACCAATAATCCTCCGTTCCCTAAGTCTATAAATATTCATTCCCACATCACTTCCTTGTATCACATCCCATACCTACAAATTAAATTACTCCATACATTAATTAATTCCCCCATAATTCTATTTTGTTTTGTTCTCATTTTTTTCCTCATAGGCCACATTCTACAATGTCTCTGCCAAGAAACATTTCCCCTTTCGTGCTCCTCATTATCGTCACTGTCGTCCTCACGTTAGCGCCATCATGTTTGGAGGCCCTTCACCATCAACAACATTATTCTCATCATAATAATGTCGCACACAATAATCTCAACCACTTGCACGAAGAATCTGGCCATGACTCCAGAGCATACCCTTCGTATAGTTTGGAAGGTATGAGGAGTACGAGGTTTTTAGCTTCGGTTACGACAGTTAATGTCGATGACTACGGTGCTAAGGGTGACGGAACTCATGACGATACAGTGGTAAGTATTATGAGTATTACGAGATAGATTGCAGTACCTTCGGAAAGGTGCTGTTAACCAACTTAAGTTGGTCATATCTGACCTTCTCAAATCAAGAAGGTCAACGAGTAATTCCTATTGATAATTAAATTTGGAAACTTGTGATTACCATCTGTCTGTGTTGCCCTGTATCATACCAAATTTAATTTGATCAATAAATTTTAGTTATTTAACTATAATTGTCCCAATACATAAATTTTCAGGCGTTTCAGAAAGCTTGGAAAGTAGCATGCTCATCTATTGCTACTACAGCTGTTTATTTTCAAGTTTCCAAGAAGAATTATCTACTCAGACCAATTTCATTTTCTGGGCCATGCAAGTCTGCCATTACGGTTCAGGTTAGCTAGGTTGAATGATTGATAGTAGCTGCTATAATGGTGTCGAGAATGTCCTGTTGTATATATTAAAGAAGCATTTTTATTTATTGAATTGCATTGGTGGGTGTTATATATTACTATATATATGCAGATTTATGGAAGTATTGAAGCATCTGATGATCGATCCGACTACTCGGATGATCGGAGTCATTGGCTTAAATTTTCTAGCGTCCAAAATTTGATGGTTGAAGGTGATGGAACTATTAATGGAAATGGCAAAATTTGGTGGCAAAATTCTTGTAAAGTCGATACATCTCGGGTAAAGTCATCATCATTAACCTAATTAACAAAAATGACATTTTTCGTTTTCAAAATTGTGATTAATTTGTTAGTTAGGACATAGGAGTATGTAGGGTTTATCTCATGCAAATTCACTAGTAATGACTATGTGTTTCTCTCCACACATAGACCGATCAAATGAGAACATGAATTTCATGTAAAAAGTGAAGACTGATATCAGATTTTTAAAAAAAAAATGGTGACATTTTCATAATTATCACCAATTTTACTATGCAAACTTGAACACTAAGAATTCTCCAGGTTCGCACATTTAGTATTAACCTATTTTACATTTAGTATTAAAAGATTGTACTTGCAAAATGCGGAAACGCATTGCACTTAAAGGTTTGAATAGTTTATGGCTGACTTTTTAGTTTTATTTAGTTTAGGGTTCACTTTTCATGCTTATGGTCTAGCATTTAAGGTTTAGAATTAAAATTTAATTTTTCATTGACTTTTTAAAATTTATCCAAGTTTACATATTTAGTTCTTACAAATTGCATATTTAAGTGTTTGGAGTTGACACTAATTACAAAAATCCTACCACGTTTTTTTTAATCTAATATGATCCTTACTATCTAATGATACGTAGTTTTCATTTAATTTATTTAATTATGTTGTATTTGTTCTAATTATTTGTTTTTCTTTTTGTAGCCATGCGAAAATGCACCTACGGTACGTTGTTATAATAATAATAATAATAATAATAATAATAATAATTATTATTATTATTATTATTATTATTATTATTATTATTATTATTTTATAAGATTTTACAATTATAATTTTATAATAATTGGATAATAGCTACTATGTATAAGTTATTTTTACATCATTGTATTAATTCTGCACAGGCTTTGACATTCCACATGTGCAACTATTTGATAGTTAAAAACCTTAGAATCCAAAACGCACAGCGAATGCATATCAGCTTCGACCAATGCACAAACGTTCGCGCTTCCAACCTTGTCGTCACTGCACCAGGAAATAGTCCCAATACAGATGGAATTCATGTAACAAAAACAAAAAACATTCAAATATCCGACTGCACCATTGGAACGGGTAAAGCATAGATATATATGTGTGTATGCGCACATACTTTTTAAATTTAACAGTGATGTGGGTTAAAAAAAAAAAGATTATTGCAATAAATACAAAATAAATAATTTTGATACATCAAATTTCATGTAGGTGATGATTGTATTTCGATTGTTAGTGGCTCCCAAAACATTGAAGCAACAGGTATCACTTGTGGCCCAGGACATGGAATCAGGTATAGTAACTAATTAATTATAGAGAAAAATATTACTTCGATCCGTACAAGTTTTACTAACATAACTTTGCAAAGTTAGAGTTTTGAACATTTAACTATACTCAAAATAAATGTTTTTGTCACCTCAGATCAGGTACTAATTCCACCAAAACCTACCACTTATTAGGAACCAAATTATATGGTGACACCCATATATAATTGATGAGGGATATGATTATTAAGTAATTAACTATTTTGGTGACGGAATTTGTTATTTTTCTTGAATTATTACATTATTTTAAGTGGAGATTTATTTGTTGATGGCATGGTGAGTTTAGCATTGGAAGCTTAGGGTCTGGGAATTCGAAGGCTTATGTGTCTAACGTTGTTGTGAACGGAGCAAAGCTATCTGGAACCGCAAATGGAGTCAGGATCAAGACATGGCAGGTAACCTTAACATCACATCCTAGTAATAATCAGCGATTGTACTGATATTGAGATCTACTCAGTAAAATAATTGGGGCACATCTCGCCATTTACCCTTTCTGCATGCAAATTTTAGGATATAGGGGCGATGAGCCTTCAAAGTTGAGGTGTAATCTTTTTAAATACGTCAAGATTTAATGAAATTACTGTTTTCGCATGTAATATGTATGCAGGGAGGATCTGGAAGTGCAAGCAACATCAAATTTCAGAACATAGAAATGCATGATGTGAAGAACCCCATAATCATAGACCAAAACTATTGCGACCAAAAGGACCCATGCAAACACCAGGTAGACAAAAATTAGATAATATTACTTTTCCTCTATGCACGAACTACTTTCAATCATCGACTATTAATTTGACCACTTAAATATTGAATTATATACTCACGACAGAGCTCAGCTGTTCAAGTAAAAAACGTAGTATACGAGAACATAGCAGGCACGAGTGCGACTGAGATAGCCGTGAAGTTTGATTGTAGCAAGAATCATCCGTGCAAGGGAATAGTGATGAAGAATGTGGACTTGGTAGGGGAAGGAGATGAAGTTGCAAAAGCTGAATGCAACAATGTGAGGTTCAGCAACCTTGGAACTGTCTCACCAAAATGCCCACCAGCTTAAGTTCACAATCACACACAGGACTAATCATAAGATTAATAATGTTGTACATACATACATTCATTCTACACTAGAAGAATCATATCATCATAGGGATTCCTTCATTATAAGTTCATTAAACAATAAGGTTGATTATATTGTAGGTTATGAAAATAAGATTGATTGTAATGTATGGGAAATGGGATTATGTACTTTATTTATTACATTTCTTTAAATTAAATGGGAATGATAAAATAAAGAAACATTTGTATGGAATATAATTAAATATAATCTTTTGACTTAAGAATAAATGAACAACTAAACTAACACAAATAAACATTTCCCCAGATACACCTCCATCTGCCTTCTTATATATGGACTTGGATCTCAAATTGTTTTAAACAAATTTAATTCTTCAATTGGGTTGTAAATTAAGTTTTAGTCAATTCAATTTTTTGGGCTGGTGAATTTGATCGGACTCATTTCATTAGGTGTTGATAATGTTAATAGTTTAGGGCTATATGCTACAGAATGATATAATTAAGTAATAGAGAAATAGGATACTAATGAGGTAATATTATTATTGATTATCTCAGAAGTAAAGTCCAATTTACAAGTAAACTTAATTGAATGGATTTGCTGAGGTTGGGATATGTATGAGCTTTAAAAAGTCAACCCCAAAATTCATTCTCAAAAGTTGGAGAAAGCTTAAAGAGAAGTCGAGTCAACTTTTGAGAATGAAGTCAATTCTATAGGTCTGTACAAATATTACATCAATTGTTTCTAATTTAAAATTCACATCACTACCTAACACATTTTACTGTAGACTTGGGCATGTTTGCCCTGTAAACTTTGCATTGTCAAGGGATATTCAACATATCTCCCATGTCATAACCCTATAAATACTACACTCCAGTATACTAAAAGGGGGGTTGAGTTTTTTTTTTTTTTTTTTTTTTTGAGTACTACTGACTTTGTTACAATGTAGTATCTGTTCATAGCTACTACTTTCTCAACTTAATAAAGCACAAAGAGTCAACAGTTTCCTCCAATGAGGTCGACTCCACTCCCATCATCCATGTGGGAGTGTTAATCGGGACACCAGATGCCACTAGACTACAAATAATTAGTTAAATCATAGTAATATCACACTAATACAACCAGCAACCAAGATAGACCAATGTTACATAATAAAATTTTAATTTCAAATTATTGAGTTCAAGGTAAGAAGAATTCATATGAATTTTAAGCTAGTTGGCATAAACATTGACATAATGTCCTAATTCACTTTACACAGTTTTAAAAAATCAACATTTTTATATTTTAATTCAAATTAAAAAAAATCAATATAAATTGTGCCTCAAACTCAAAGTAAAAGCCTCTCATACTGGATGGGGTCCAAGTCATATTATCAGAGTTGAAGGGGTCTATATGAAATTCCCCAAAGTAAAAGCCTCTCATAAACAACCTCGCTTGCCTCCGCCCAAGCTCAGTAAACAACCCGCTTCGCCGATAGAATAGCCGCAAACTGGTCAAAGACACTCCTTCCGAAGATACCATCTCTGTGCAGTTCATTCGGTAAGCTCATCTCCATCTACATCTGCCACACACAATCGCCATCGAATCCTTATTGCTAGCTTTTAGCGTCTCTTTAATTTTGCAATTGGAATCATTTTTAGGGTTTCCATAATCTGCTAAGTTTGACGATAAGGTTTTGAGATTTACTCGTTATGGATCGAATCAGGATAGTAGGAATTCTTCGATCTGTACTTTTGGTTTTTATTAGTGTGCATATGAGCTCAAAGTTAGGAACTTTGGGTAATTAGCATGCGATATATACTTTAGTATTATGAAATCAAATTAGCTAGGTTTATATATTGGAGATTCGGTTTGTGGCCAACCATTTAAAACGAACCCTGTAACTAAACAAGTTGGTTTAAATTCCTGAAATTTCATATGATGTGCTATGGATTGGAATTCCACTCATCTCCGCATTGTTTTCCTATATGAGGAGGGTATTATGTATATTGTGTGTATGCAGGGTAGCTTTAGTATACCAATGTTTATGATGTCCTCTAGGAATGACAATGGGAAAGAAAATGAATCAATTAGAGAGTGATAAGGGTCTGTTTCTTTTGTGAGAATTAAGGTTTTATCTTATTAAATATGGTCTGCTGGTGTCTTTTCAACGTGTTTCCACCAGGTACAATTGCTGGTGAAATTATTCCTTATTTGTATGAAAAAAGGGTATTGTATCTCAAAACAATCTTGTTGCAGAGCTGCTTGTTTCCTCTCCCCAACCTTAAAATAAATTTTACTCTTGATTAGAGACCTGTTTCCTCCTTATTTCAGCTTGTCTGGTGTTTCAACCACCAGATTCTTTGATGAAAGTCAGCTAGCTGCTCAACTTTATGACCTTTTCTTTTATAATTGTGCTGTCATATACTAAGAGTGGGTTGCTTTTTCCAGTTATTGGAGTTCAGCAATGTCAGCTCCTAAAATAATTTCTGCTCTTGCGGGGTCATTTGTAATTGCTTATGTTTGCGACCACCTTATGGCTGACAAGAAGATTTTTGGAGGCAAGTTCTGACTCTTTAGTATGAGTTCTTTGGTTTTGCTAGTGTTGTCTAACCTTGAATGGCATTTCAAATTAGGTACAACTCCAAAAACTGTTGCAGAAAAAGAGTGGTGGGAAGAGACCGACAAGAAGTTCCAGGCATGGCCTCGGACGGCTGGCCCTCCAGTTGTTATGAACCCAATCAGCCGCCAAAATTTCATTGTTAAGTCGGCTGACAATTGACAAAGTTCATGCAGCCATACGTTACCTTTGTCACTTCATAAGAACAAACAATTCTTTTTAAGCTTCAAACCATGAAATGTTTTGGATCCGGATGGTATCCTTTGTTTTGCTTTTATCTTGTATGATGCTGATGAAGACAGTTTTGGAGTAGATTGTAATAAATGTTTGTTGGTTTGTGTTTATGCAATGAGCTTTAAACATTCAGACAGTGCATCTTACTATTACATTTTGTATTCATGTGTTTTGCATCGAGTGCCTTCGCTTCATTACTATGTTCTACTTTGCATCTTTGCACATAAGCATGTATTTATAGTTTATACTAGAAAATCCACAAAAGGAGAAAACTTGCAGGCTCAAAAACATAATAGTAAGACAGATCTTACAAATGTGGGGACCCTTTTTTGCTTGTACTACCCCTCAATCATATATCTCATTACCATTTTTTGGTACATCATACAACTCATCTCCATTGCAGCATTGCTAAAACAAACGCTTCTTAATACAGGGCATGTACAGATTTTGCTCACTGATACACCATAGAATAAAGATGAAAGCTTGCATATCTTCATAACTACCATAAGGCCAAAAGGGTTCAAGAATTGAAACCAAGAACTTGGAAGATACACTTTTATACAGTATTCAATTCTCTGTAATTTCTTGAAGCATTTCAACAACCTTCTTCATTTTGGGCCTTTTTGCCGGCGTGCTGTCAGTGCAAAGCAATGCAATCTTTAGGGCCATTAGCATCTCTTTCCTCCAAGAAAATGAAACAGTACTAAGTCTAGAATCAAGAATCTGCTCAGGTGTTTCCCCTCTTGCAGGTGCACCATGAACCATCTTTACTAAATCTATTCCTTCGCCAAAGGCTTCATCAACGGGTAGTCTGGTGGTAAGGATCTCGAGCAAAACAACCCCATAGCTGTATACATTTCCTGGCGGTGTTACTTGCATTGTATATGCGTACTCTGACAAAGAAGAGATGCCTTTAGATTTAAGATAAATGGTATATTTTTTTGGGTAGTATCTATTCTATAGGACCACCAGGGTTTGATCCTGTGACCTTTCCTCAAGGAGGTGTCATCTGAGCACGAGGTGTTTGGCAGATAAAAGATATATTTAAAATAAATATAATTAGGAGTAATACCTGGCGGAATATACCCAAATGAGCCAGCAACAGCAGTGATGCTTGCAGTCCCTCTGGATGGGTCGAGAAGCCTAGATATTTCAACTTCACTGATCAAAGGCTTGAAATTGGAATCCAGAAGTACATTGCTGGAAGAAATGTCGAGGTGGATAATGGCCAGGCTGTGAAGGAAAGCCAGCCCTTCAGCCACTCCAATGGCCATGGAGAGTCTTGTTGGCCAATCAGGATTGTATTCTGGTTTCTTGGTAGATTCATGAAGAAACTCTGCCAGTGTCCCATTGGGGAAGTATTGATGGAACAGAAGAACAGTGTCTTCGTAGATTGCAAACCCGACAGGTCTGATCAGATTGTCGTGACAGAGCTTGCTAAGCTTTTCAAGCTCTCTGATAATCTTGCTCTGGTGTTGTACGATTGTTCTGTCCATTGATTTTAGCTTCCTAACTGACAAAATCATCCCGGAAGGCATTTCTGCCCTGTAGACGGTGCTGAAAGTACCGTTGCTAACCATATTTGCATCTTTCGTAGCTGCCTTTGCAGCTTCATCAAAATCGATTGCTTGGTTAAGATTTTCAACAAAAACGTTTCCTGCAATTATCGCAGGTATGCTGCACACTTCATCGGTGACCGTTTCCTCAGTTTTGACAGCCTTTTCTTGATTCTCCCTCATCATAAACAGAAAGACGATGATACTCACACATACGAAAACTGCCAAACCAGAACCGATAACAGTCAAAGCATTCTTGTAGGAAGCCCTGTGATGGTAAAAATGGTTGTAACGGTCCAAATTTGGACAACCATTACTCAAGGGGCTGCCACAGAGGCCTTTGTTCCCAACAAAACTTGTATTTAAGCTCTTTTGAAATGGCAAGAAGGTAGGTATCCTCCCGGTGAATTGGTTGTTGGAGAAATTAACCTCTATCAAACTTAGCATGCCAATACATGTCGATGGGATGCTACCCGAGAGCTGATTATTAGAGACATCCAGAGAGACTAACTTGTCAAGTTTTCCCAACTCCTGAGGCAACTTTCCACTCAGATAATTGTAGCTCACGTTCAACGCGATCTGCAAGCTCCTCAAATGACCTATCTCGGGAGGGATATTTCCGGTAAGGTAATTGTTCCCTACTTGTAATTCAAGCAGCTTTATGCAGTTTCCAATCTCACGAGGTATCTCTCCTCTTATTGAATTCTGACCTAGCAGTAGATATTGCAATCTGGAAGCATTGCAGATACTTTGTGGTATGGAGCCGCTGAATCTGTTGTGGCTTAAATCCAGCTTATTGAGATTTTTCACCTCAAGAAGTGATGAAGGAATCTCACCAAAAAGGCTATTTCCCGAAACAATCAACTCCTGCAGATTGGAAAGTTTGCCAAACTCGGGAGGAATTCTTCCGGTAAACCCATTTGAGGCCAAATTGAGCAGAGTGAGATTTGAGCACAGAGAAAACTCTGGGGCAATCTCCCCTGACAGGTTGTTATTATCCACTTCGAAGTAAGTAAGGCTAATGATATTACCAACTGTTTTAGGAAGGGTTCCTGTAAGCCTATTGTTCCCAATTCTAATGCTTGAAATGCCTTTACAATTCCCAATAGATTTTGGAATATGGCCAATCAAATTATTCTGTGTCAGAACTAAAACCTCTAGCTTCTTTCCAGCAAATATACTCTCTGGGATTATGCCTTCAAGCTGGTTCGAGTGAAGGTTCAACACCTTAAGCTCAGAATCGAGGCCTAAATTTGCAGGAATTGCACCACTAAATTGGTTCTCATAGGCTGCAAATACTCTCAGGTTGGTCAGATTGCCCAACCACATTGGCATAGAACCATTCAACCTATTGCTAAAAATCTGAAAATCTTGCAACTTCTCAAGACCCTCGAATTCGTCGGGCATTGCTCCTGAGAGCCAGTTGTGTGAGAGGTTCAATGCTTTAAGGTTTCTAAGCCTACCCAATTCTTTGGGGATTGAATCCTTAAACATATTAAAAGACAAATCAAGAAATTCAAGCTCAGAAAGTTCACCAAAAGCAGGTGGAATAGATCCTTGGAAATTATTAGCAGAAAGGTCCAACCACCTCAATGCTTTGAGCTCAGATATTAAGGTCACATTACCTTGTAGCCTTAAGCCAGAAAGATCAAGCCTCTCCACCATTGATTCCCCCAAGCTGCACCCAATGCCATGCCAAGAACAGAAATCTGAGCCGTTCAAATTCCACCCTGATATTCCTAGCTCTTCCCCAATTGCTATCAATGTGGTCTGATCATATAGACTCAGACCCTCAGCACTAGACCTTACTATCAAACCAACCAGGACAACACCAAACAAGCTCAAAACCCCCATTTTCAGGTTATTTTCAAGTGCCACCATATCCTCTCTCTCACTCAAATTCTCCCTTTCTCCCCCCCAAATACCCACCAATTAAGAAAATGCAAGACTCAATTTTTCTTCAAAAAATCACTCCAACACCACCTTTTTTCTTCAAAGAAGTGTATATTGGGGGATGGGGCCTGGGAGGTGTGGTGTGGGCTACAAAAAGATTTGAAATTGGAACACCATTACAAAAGATTTGAAATTGAAGAAGAAAGTCAGAAGGAAAGCAAGCCCTTAAAATCAGGGAGAAAAAGGCACACACACAATCAAGAACCTCAGACGACAATAACCAAAAAAGCAAACGAAACAAACACAAACAAACAAAGGGGACACAGGAAAAAGGAGGCAGCGACTAATGAGAGAGGGGTCGTATACACTTACACACTATACACAACATACAGAACAGTGAAATACAAGAGCAATGTGAGCACGAGAATCGCAGATTCTGAGCAGAAGGAGAGAAAGAAGAATGGAACATAGCATTTTCTTGGTAGAAACATAGGAAATGAAAGATTGGAAGAAGCCAAAGGGCATACTGTTTGGGAACAGTAGAGGAAGGGTATGAGAGACATGACATGCTGGATACTTAGATATCAGTCCGACATCCTCAATATCCATGACGTATGTTTTACAATTATATACTCCGTATTATTGTATTACGCTCAATAATAAATTACTCCGTAATAACAAATCCAAGAGTTTTATACTCCCTAATACTTTTGTTAAAGGATTTGATATAATTTATATTGTTTGGGAGTGTTTGGAAACCCGGAAAATGAAGGGTTTCCTTTGCTTGGGAAGACATGAAAAATACGGTGAACAGAAAACAACTTCCCTTGACTAAGAAAAATGAAGCCAAAAATCAGGAGGAATTTTTTTTCGAAAGTCGTTTTCCGGAAATGGCTTCAGGCAGATTTCGACCAAAATGGACATGACTCTCTCGTTCTAGCATACTGGTTTGGTTTCCAGGCGGAAACCAGTCCGTCGGAATCATGTTGTGTGTATTTTTTTTAATAACTAAATATTATAATTTTTTATATTTTTTATATGTTAAATAAAATAATAAAAATATATAATTATACAATTCTAAACGTTTTTCAAAAGTCAATTTCCTTCTTTCCAAACATCACCCTAAATTACAATTTTTAAAAGGTTTGGTTTTCATTTTCAAAACACATTTAAGTTTCGAAAATATTGTAATTAACAAGTATTATATTTGTTTTGAGTACTACAATTTAACCTATACATAGTATGATTAGGTGTTGTCTCTCAAGTGAGAAGAGGATATTATCCGCGGCTAAAAATGAATTTTTAAATTAATTTAATTTAAAATAAAAAAAGATTACTAAAATGCGGTATGATATAAATATCTTGTAATTATAAATATTTCAAAAAAAAATACGGTATGGTATGGTATAATTAAAGTAGGAATAAGGGTCAAATAGGCTACTGAACTACACACGAAACTGCAATTAGGTCATTGAACTCAAAAACAATGCAATTGGATCCCTAAACTATACAAATCCATGCAAATTAACCAAAGTGACTTGTTTGACTTGATCTTCCGGTTACCAACTTTAAAAATAATATTTTAAAATAATTTTAAATAAAATACTTAATTAAAATTAAATTTAAAATTAAAAAAGGACCCAATTGACTTGATTTTGTTTGTTGTTGTTTTTTTTTAATTTTAATTAATTAATTTATTTAAAATTATTTTTAAAGTTGGTAACTCGAAGATCAAGTTAACAAGTCACTTTGGATTAATTTGCATGAATTTGTGTAGTTCAGGGACCCAATTGCATTATTTTTGAATTCGATGGCTTAATTGCAGTTTCGTGTGTAGTTCAGTGGCCTATATGACCCTTATTCCATTAAAGTATGTCAAAATTGACATTCCATCAAATATGAATTCCCACTGCACCTATTCTTAAAGTTTGACTAAACACAAAAGTATGTTTAGAGTGTGGGCGGGATGGGATCCTTTTTTGAGGAATTAAATTGGATTCTCATCCAAAAAGATGGATTTACCCAAAAAAAAAAAACTTTTTTTTGTGAAAAAAAAATCCCAAAAGCAAATGAGTAATTTCATTGTGGAATCTATGAATAATGTGATTTGGCTCTCTCTTTTGAGGACATGCATCATGACCAACACCTATCTTGGGTCCCCCACCACACATTTTAAATAATGAATTCCTCATAATTGATACATGCATATGTTTATTTTATTCTCAATTCACCTTTTTATGTAACCAACCTGGTTGGCGTGGTGGTTCAGCACCTTGTCACTTAAGCATGAAAGTTAGTCTTTTGGCTATCGAAAAAGACTGGTTATTATTGGCGCGTGTACGGTGGTTCAACAAGTTGGATTTGTTTTATTTTTAGTTCATAATTCTTAATAAATATTTCAGCAACTTTTCCGCGCCAATAATAACCAGTCCAACTGAAATATTTATTAAGAATTATGAACTAAAAATAAAACAAATCCAAGTTGATAATAAAAAGCAAAAATACAATATAATTATAATCAAAGATTGATCAACGTGAAATAAACTCGTTTTGAATAAATAAATAAATGTGTTCCTCATCATTTGTTGTGCATTAAAAAACTATATTAAATCTTGAATGCCTTGCCTTCACTCCATTAAAGTTGATTAATAATAAGTAATTAATTATTAGCACTAACAAAACAAGTAGATTACATATCTTAAGCGTGCATGCGGCACCAATAAAGCAATTGTTAATTACCCGCCAACATAATAATTAGATTAATTAATCGCACTACAAAACACCATATCCATTAATCATGCTAGCTATACTAATTAATTAAGGTTTAATTTAATTAGTCTGTGAGCATTGAATTATAAACCCTAAAATCCTAAACTATGTTTTGTTAGATGCACTTTGTAAACTTTCTTACACTATAGTATTGAAAGTTGCACTTGTTAATTATTTACACTTTCTGTGTTTGTTTCTATAATTATTTTTGTCCGTTAAAGGATTAATTCTTAGTCTCATAGGAGTGTGCCCCTATATATATATATTCAAGTCGATAACATATCAGAGTGAATTACAATGAGGGGAGAAGTCTCAAGAATGAATTAGATTACAATAGAGCTGAACAAAAGTTTGACATACAGACTAAACCTCATAGTTTTTAAATTAAACAGAATCATATGTTCCCCATTGAGAGGGATTTTAGAGAATTGAAGTAGCTTATTGGTATTGAACAATCCAAGATCCATTTGTTTTTGGCTGTACACATTATGCATGCATTTTACCTATCAATGCCCTCAATCTTGTCTTCAACTTCAGAGTAGAGTTGCCTTAGTCTCTCTATGTTTTCTGCAGAGGTTTCCCAGTAACCACGCCCGTTCGCCTCTAAGAATGTCTGCACCAGTTTCCTGAACGAGTTCGGGTTCTTGCTCATTAGCCTGTTCAGCATCTCCTCGTCCTGAATGAATGTCGTGTTGGCCTCCTCGTACACCCAGTTGTCCACTTGCCCTGATGTTGCACTCCACCCCACTGTGTTGGTCAGCCTTTTCTCAATTTCCCGAACCCCTTCATAGCCCGTGGATAGCATGCCCTCGTACCACTTCGGGTTCAACAACTTTGTCCTTGCGTCCAGCCTCACTGTCTCAGAAAGTGTACGTACCTATATTGTAACGAATACTAGGATGTCAGCAATGACATTACAATCTTTATGAAGGTTTGTGCAGTTATAGTGTACTTCTGTTCTATTTTATCTGTTCTGTTTATTATTCATTGGTCAATCTTTATGACCAGACACATAAAATGAGACAGGAGAGTATAAAATTACCTGTGCATTAGCTGTGGTTGTGTCAGCAATATAAGCATTTGGCTTCTTTCCATCCTTCCTGAGATTCTGTACGAGGTTTGTTGGGTCAGAATCGAAGTAGTGGCTGACATCTGTGAGAGAGATCTCGGAGGAATCGAGGTTCTGGAAGGTGGCTTCAGCTGTGCTAAGAGCCATCTCAAAGACTTTGCGCTTCTCTGTCATGCCAGCACCGGGGGCATCACAGTCGAATGCAAATGATTTTCGGCTCAAGTACATGTCCTGCAGTTGCTTCTCGTCGTTCCATGAGGAATTCTCGACAGCCAGGTTTATGTTGGAGGAGTAAGAGCCTGAGGCGTTTGAGTAGATCCTTGAAGCAGCTTCCCGGACCTCAACGTTGAGCTCCTTTGCTTGTTCTAACGCATGCTTTCTCACGAAGTTTTGATCTTCTGGCTCGTCCAGCTCAGCCACCATTTTCACTGCCCGGTCAAGGAGATTCATCTGTGAAACAATAGGGTTAAAGATTAATGAATTAGCATTATGAGCAGACAACTATAGAGAAGGTATAAGATCAATATAATGCCTGATTGATGAATAGGTCTCTGAAGACTCCTGAGCAGTTGACAACAACGTCGATTCTTGGCCTACCGAGCTCTTCAATGCTGACAGGCTCTACACGGTTAACCCGCCCAAATGTATCTGCAACGGGTGTTACTCCAATCATCCACAGAACCTGAGCGAGTGACTCCCCGTATGTCTTGATGTTGTCTGTTCCCCAGAGCACGAGGGCGATTGTCTCGGGGTATTTACCTCCATTGTCTGCTTTCTGCCTCTCGAGCAACCTATCAACTACAACCTTGGCACTCTGCATTGCTGCAGCTGTGGGAATGGCCTGTGGGTCCAAGGCGTGAATGTTCTTGCCAGTTGGCAAGACTTTCGGGTTTCTGATTGGGTCACCACCGGGGCCGGGCTCAACATACTTCCCTTCCAGAGCTTGTTTCAGGCTCCCCAGCTCATTATCAGCCACAACTAGCTTCAAGCAGTCTCCCAGGAACTGGAATAGAACTCTCAGTTTTTCTCTGTCAGCTCTGTAGAATTTGGTGCCTGATAAGTACTGAATCCATGGCTCGTTTATTCCAAATCCGAGGATTGAAGTCAGCTTGTCAGCAACATCAACAACCTGGCCCTTCTTGTTAGTGGTGCGTTCCACGAATGCAGTGATTGCTCCACGCGAGGCCTCGGTTATTTGGCGAAGTAGCTCCACATCTCGTAAGATGCCCTGATCATTTCCTCTATAGACATCTTCTATCTGCCTTCCAACTGTCTCGGCCAGTATTCCTGGGAGCGAGGAAATCCCATCTTCGGGGCGGTCCAAAGCAGCAATGTTAACTAGCGTTGCCACTGCCTCCATTGCAGACGGGGGTTCTCCGATGATATGGAGCCCACAAGGCAAGAGACGAGACTCAATCTCCATGATTTTGGAGTACACTTTGCCAACCACGAGGTCTCGTTCTTTGGGGGAGATTTCTTGGCCTTCCTCTGGAAGATCCACATCCTTGTCAAGATTGCACTGCCTAGCTGTGCTGATGATAGAGTTAACAATCTGTGGACCACGGCCCGTGTCTTTCAAGGACTGGTACGAGGAGATGAGCTCGCTTAGCTGCTTGAGTCCCTTGTACAGACCCGCGTTTTCTGCTGGTGGAGTCAAGTAGCTAATGGTGTTTGCATAGCTCCGACGCTTGGCTATGGTTGCTTCAGACGGGTTGTTAGCTGCATAGTAATACACGTTCGGGATGTTCCCAATGAGACTATCGGGGTAGCAAACATCGCTCATCCCCACCTGTTTTCCCGGCATGAACTCGAGGGAGCCATGAGTGCCAAAGTGAAGCACAGCATCAGCTCCAAAAATTTTCTCCACAAACGAGTAGTAAGCAGCAAAACCATGGTGAGGGCTCGCCGATTTGGAAAACAGAAGCCTCATGGGATCCCCCTCGTACCCAAACGTGGGCTGAACGCCAATAAACACATTCCCGTACTGTTTCCCGTAGACCAAGAGGTTCTCCCCATCAGAGTTCAAGTTACCGGGCGGCTTTCCCCAGTTCTCTTCCAGCGCAGTAGCATAGGGGGTTAGCTTCTGGTACTCCCTAACGTTCATTTTATACGCTACATTAAGATTCGGGCTGTTGAATTGAGCTTCTTTGTCGTGAATTATATCTTCAATTAAGGCCTCAGATGTCTCCGGGAGGCCCTCAACATTATAACCATCCTCCTTGAGATCTTTGAGGACGGAATATATGGAGGCAAACACATTCAAATATGCAGCCGTTCCAACGTTCCCTTTGTCCGGAGGGAAACTAAAGACAGTTATCGCTAGTTTCTTTTCAGTCTGCAACAAGGTTCACGAGAACTACATCAATAAGCATCACGAGAGGAAAGCAAACATTGTTGGCTATTTAAATATTTTAGCATAATCTTTCAACACATACAAATGGCCTGTTAAGTTAGGAATAAGCTACAGGGCTAAAGTAAGTTGATCTTAAAGATATAGGATGTTCTTATGTATAAGCAAGACCTAACAAACGTCGCCATCCAGTTAAGATAAAAACATCCTAATAAAAACCTTAAGTTTCAAGTTTCTCTAAGAAATGGGTCCACATATATTCAAACCAGCAAGTAATTACCAGAATACTTTGTTCATTTTCTGTCAAATCATAGTCCTAGGATCAACAAGGGCAAGTATTGTCATTGGTGAGTGCATTTCTTTAAGCTATGTGATCAATGAAAGCACTAAATCAAGGCAAACTATTATCTTAACATTTTAGTAGCTATCTGCAATGTTGGTGATTAGAAGAAACTGTGACATTAAACCTTATATTATATTCTAACCACAGAAATAAAGAACAAAACAACATAGCTCCCTCAAACATTGCAGAATAGGAACAGAAGATACAACTTAGTATCAAACATAGAACCGTAGAGCACGTACCTTTGATTTTCTTTTTAATTCTGCCCATTTGATTGCCCTAGTGCAAAGCTGCTCCACTCTCTTGTGAAGTGCATGTGACTTCCCTGTAGTTTGCAAATATGGATTTAAATATACATGAGAAAGTAAAAAGTACAGATATGGTGGAAATGAAAAACAACAAATATGTTGAGCACTAAGATCACAAGACAACAGTGTATAAGAATCCAACATACATAATTCTAGTCATTCTCCACAGTTTTCCAGTTAATATCATGGTTAACATGTATGATGAATGAAAGTATGAAATGACACAATAAGAGTGGGGGAATAGGGAAGAAGAAAAGTTCACTTGCCTGTTCTAGGGTCCCGGCCAGCGAAAACAATAGGCTCCATGCCTCCATCTAGCTCAGGGAGAGCAACCTGGAGAGCCACCTGAATTGGGTGCAGCCCGAGAGTGCTGTTCAGCCATTCCTCGGTGGTCTGGAACACCAAAGGCAATGCCACAATGTAAGGCACGTCGAGCTTCATCAACGCCTCGATGGCCCTCGGATGGTCCTGCCTTGCAGGCCCTCCAACAAGAGCAAAGCCAGTGAGTGACACCACAGAATTCACAAAAGGCTTCTTAGTGATGGGATCAATGAAGTATCTCTCAACAGGGCCCGAAAAGTCCAGCCCTCCCGCGAAAATCGGGATCACTTTAGCCCCTCTAGCCTCCAACTCCATAATCACAGCCACATAGTGACTCTCATCCCCAGTCACAATATGGCTCCTCTGCAGAACCAATCCAATCACAGGTGCATTTGGGCTTTTCAGCTTCTCATTAGCATCCCTCCTGGTTCCATACCAATTCAAATACTCCTTCACATCATCATACATACAAGGAGCCAATGGGTGCCAAATCCCACTGTCTAAGAACAGAACAGGATCAGAATACTCAACCTTAGTCCCTTTCAGAGCAGGCACATATGACCCAGAGATCATTTTCAAGAAATTGGACAAGTTATCAGGCGAACCACCGAGCCAAAACTGGAGACTAAGTATATACATCCTGGCATCCTGAGCCTTATCACTGGGCAAATACTTGAGAACCTTAGGCAGTGTCCTCACAAGCTTCAACATCTGATCAGCAAACCCTGCAGAGGATTTCTTCTTCTTGAAAAGCTGAAAGAATGGGCTTTTAGACTGCCCCAACTGAGACATACTAAAAGAACCCAATTTGTTTAGCCTCATCACCTCAGGCATTGATGGGAACACCAAAACTGCATCAAGCCTCTCCCTTTCTTTCTCCACTGCAGCCTTCACCTTTAAGGCCAATTCCTCCACAAATATCAACGACCCAATGAAGATATTCGCGTCCTCCAGATCCTGACAGAACGTCTTGTACGTGCTCTCATCCCTCAGCTCCTCAACCAAGTACCCGACAACCTCAAACGAAGCAAAATCCACGCTTTTGTTCAGCCCTCGAACCGCGGCCGTCAGGGATGACTGGTACTGCGCTTCTAGCACAACGTACACTATTTTCACGGTGGGCAGGCCCTGGGTTTTATCCGGCACGACTCTCCGGACCTCGGGAGTGGTCTGGGTGAATAGCCCGTTCCCCACTGCTGAACATTGGAACCTCTTGGGGGATTTTGAGTTGGCTTGGGCGAGTTTCTTGGGGAGAAATGTGTGGAGAAAGTAATGCTTTTGAGAAATGGATGAAAGGTGGTCTGTCTTGGTTTTTGGCAGTGAAAATGGTGAAGAAACCAGAGAAGCCATTGTTGGTCACTCTGTTTTTCAATGGAAACAAAAAAAATTATGTTTCTTGAATCTTGAATTGATAGTATACACAGAGAGAGGAATAAAATAAAAATCTCTCTAAGGAAAAATGAGGAAATGGGATGAAAATGGAAGTTCCTTCTCCTCCTCTTTGTTGTGGAAACTGGAAATGAGTTTAAGAATGCAGGGAAGTGAGAGTGAAATAACAGTTGGTTAGTGTTGTTAGTGGTGAGAGAGGGGAACACGTGGCAACAAGGGTAAGCATCAAAGGACAAGAGATTTTGAGGTTGTGCTTTTAGGTGAGGATTTTGTCTATCTTGTTGTTTGGGGGGAGAGAGAGATGAATGGGCAATCTTGTTGAGGTCATCATGATGAAGTTTGATGGGTTCCTATTGGTTGGAATGGATTTCGTTTAAGCGAGTATGGGCAAGTGAGGAGAGAGGAATGTGGAATGTAGATAATGAGAGAGAGAGAAAAAGAGAGAGAGAGAGGGAGATTTTTAGTCAGCATTAAGAGAGAAAGCTCTTGTTTTTTCATTGCAGGGAAAGATTGTGACTTGGAGTGTGTGTACCTGAGTGAAAATGAATTGATATTTTTGGTGTGAACCTCAATGGGTCCAAGTATCCTACTCTTCTCCCAGAGAATCTTGTTTCAATCTCATTCTAAGCACACAATGTCCATCAATGGGGATTGTGAGGATTAAGGATTAGGATTAGATTAATAATTTCACATTTAATTTGAACATATGACAATTTAGGGTGTGTTTAGGAACTCGAAAAAATGATATTGTTTAGAAGAGTCTGGAAAATCGAAGTCAACGAAAATTATTTTTCAATCGAAGGGAAAACAATGTTGTTTTGAGAAAGAAGTCATTTTTCACAAACCACAACTACATCGACCAGCGTAACCTTGGTCTAGTTTCCTACATCGACGAGCACAAGCTTGCTATGGTTTCCACAGAAATCAGAGGTTTTTTTTTTAATAAATAATATTATTTTTGATATTATTATAAATATTTTTATATTTTAAATAAAACAATTAAAATGTTTAATTATACAATTCTACTCATTTTCAAGAAAATGAACCAAATACATCAAGGCAGTTTTCCATAATGCAATAAAACACTAAAAAATAAAAATTTTGAAAAATGACTCATTTTTCAGAAGTCACTTTGCTAGTTTACAAACTCACTGTAATGGCACATGTTAGGTCATAGGATTGAACTCCAGTAATAGAGACATTAATTTTTTGAGCTAAAAAAATGAGAAAGTATAAAACAAATGTTACATTATAAAGAATTATGAGTGTTAAAAAATATGGCAATTTAACTAATAACTACTAACAAAATACAACACTGTTATTCATTTTTTTTTAAATGTTATCTTATATTATTTCTAACTTCTAGAGTGTGTGCAATTCAATTAATAAGATTTTTTTTTTTTTTTGAATCAAGTGGGAAGAAAACATCCAAATAACTAGACACCACAAAGATACATTGGGAATCTGGACTCCAAGAGCATGTTAGAGAGAAGAGAATCTGGACTCATGGAAGAGTTGAACATCAAGAAACCTCACCAATTCCTTTTGGTAGACTTCAATCAACTAACTTAGTGAACAAATTATTGATCAAAAAATTGGGAAATAATTTTATATATTTAAAAACTATAGATAGATCATTTAAACTATATAATAAAACATAATTAAATCATCAGACAAAAAAATCTTTAATTGAACTCTTAAACTTGTAAAAATTGTGCAATTAATCTATTTGAGATATAATAACATGTTAACTCCAAGTCACATGTCACTAAGATGCCATTTAGATTAATGTTTCTAAAATTTAAATAATTATATTTAAAAATAGCAAGAACAACCTGCTAACTACGTTGACAATTGTGAATTGCCCACAACAGCCAAGCTGTCATGGTTTCTTCACCCATGCCAGTTTGGATGGAGATTAGGCTATATCGACATGGACGAAGAAGCTCTGTAGGCTTCTCCGTCAGATCATATGAAGAAACTGCCAGTTTCTTTGTCTAAATTGGACAGAGAATTTGTCAATTTTTCGCCCAAATTAGACGAAGAAGTCGTCAATTTCTTCATCCATATCGAGAAACAAGTTGACAGGCTTTTCCGCTAAGATTTTTTTTTTTTTTTTAATGAGATGCCACGTTAGATGTCATGCAAGCAAAATTAACTAGTTACCTTTTGATAACTTGTTAAATATGTTAGTTACACACTTTTAACCAGTTTAAGCGTTCAAATGAAGGTGTTTTTTTTTTTTTTTTAATTCAATGGTCTAATTACATTTTGGTAATAGTTAGAGAGTCCATTTAACTCTTATTCCAAAACTATATTAAATTTAAAAATTAATAAGAAATAATAAAATTTTCATGTTATTTTTAAATAGCAAACATAGATATGCATGCTAGCTGTTCCATTTTTAAAGATGCCTACAATTCAGCGAAGAAATTAATTATTGCATCTGATGGTGAAAATTCTAAATTACATAAAAAAGAAAAACATAATGATAAATAAAATGAGATAGCAAATTAGAGCCTAAGTACTCTGAACAATTATGCAAAATATCCACCCGTCTCTACTTCATATGCATGATATATACACTGATACACCAAACCACCCAATCCTTCTCTTATATAAGCATACATACACATCACCTACTTTTTCAATGCTTATGCACAAGTCCTATAATCCAGAACAGGTTGACACCACCCAGTTCACCACCACGGGACCACCAAAGACCTCATTGGGGCAGCCTTCAAGATGGGTGGTGACAAAGGGGTAAATAACAAAAATAAGTAAAAAAAAAAAATTAGGAATTTATGTGCTTTCACTTTGAGTACACATCTTTGTGTCTTTGGGTGTACACTTTTGACCTTCGAATGAAAATTTATGCGCTTTCAAAGTATATTGACAAGTGTATATTTATGTGCTTTCATATACACGTTTTTGTGCCTTCAAGTGCACAATTATTATTATTATTATTATTATTATTATATCTTTTGCATTCTTTTCAATAACATATAACTAAATTTCTAATGAAATTTATAGAATTTACAAACGATTTGTAAAAATAATTGCATCAATAATACTACAGCTGAATAACTTCTTTTTTTGGTATCATAAAGTGCTTCGATGGTACATCCTTGTACCTATGCACAATTATGGACTAGTGTTTATTATCTTTTGCACTTTTCACAATGTATAACTAAATTTCAAATAAAACTTGTGAAATTTACAAATGATTAGTAAGAATAATTAATAACTTTAATTATTTTACCTTCAAGTACACATTTATCCACACATTCAAAGTACATTCAAAGTGCATATAAGAAAAACCGTAGAATCACATTTCATTAATTAAGTTCATAGACCGTCATGAATAATTCTGATCTTAGATCTTTCCAAATGGGCTAAAAGAATGTCTAAAATTCTTAGTTATTCTCTTTTGATTTCTTAATTAAAGAAATAATTGAAAAATTAAACAAGTACAAACTTGAGTAATAACCCCCCTAGAGACTCGTACGATTCAATTCAGTATTTTGTTCGTTCGGGTTTGATTGTGTCGTAGCTCTATAATTCGAATTAAAATTATCGTTGGATGAACTGCATTGCTGAAATTAATCCCAAAAAAAAGCCAGTAAATATAATTAACAATTCGAATTAAAATTATCGTTGGATTAACTGCATTGCTGAAATTAATCCCAAAAAAAGCTGGTAAATATAAATATAATTAAACCATAAACAGCCAACCATCGTACTGTAAATTGGTTAGGTTCGATCTACAGGGATTAGTACCTGACTTTTACTTCTAATGGTTCAAGTAGTATGTCGATAATTGTTTTAGTTCCTTTTCCCATTCAACTTTTTTTTTCCACTCAAACTTCGATATTAGTTTTATGTTGTTCATCAACAATATAGCACTCTGTATATATACATAAGCGCAAGTTGTGAGTTGTGACGGATGAATTATATTTTACACCAACAGTAATGGTGAGGGCGGGGACTTCTCCAACAGAAAAAGCAAGCAATGACTGGGCAATAGGCAATAGGAGACGCTCTCATCCATCTTGATGATCCGTTGATTAGCTACAATGGACGGCTACCAAAAGTGGCAAAAAAAAACATAAAGGTGATCACTGGGCGATAATGTATCCGGTAACGGTGATGGTCACCGCCAGGGACGGACCCAGGATTACACGGTGAGGGGGGCCGATCAACTGAAGTCGCGGCATACGTCACGGCATATACGACTCTCTAAAATACGCATATAATATATATTAAAATAAATCATTACATTACAAATTTACTAAAATATAAAACGTATTTCTTGCATATCATGGAAATCATCTTCTGTTCACAAATCACAATTATTCACAAGGTTAATATTTTAGTAAGTGAATTAAACATTTAAATTTAAATAAATATATAATACTAGAAGTCTACAATTACAAAAATATTTTATTTTTAAAACTATTTACAATTTCGTGTGATTTTTTAAAACTAACCAAGCTCAATCTTTCTTAATACAATTCCATGTATGCTTTCAACTTTCTTCTCTATTCTTTTTCGACATATTTATTAATTTATGCAATTATGATTTCAAAATTCAAACAAGTGTTCTCAAAATTCAACAAGTATTTACAATACTAATTGTATAATAATAATTTATAAATTCATTCTTCCACAAAATATATAATAATAATACAAATTTACAAAGTAATTATTTAAAGCTACAAGGAAATAAAAAAAAATTACCAGATTTATTGTTGAAGAATAATAGAAGATTGAAGATGATGAAACTCAGGAGTCAAGAGTGAGTGAAAACTAGGAGTGAGCTTAATTTCTTTAGTCTTCAATTACTCTTGTGTGTTTTGAGTTCTGGAACAAATGAACAAAGACCATGGACTGATGGACAGACTTATGTTGATAGAGTGGAGCCGTGGAGCAGGTGGAGGCAACAAGTGTTTTTAATATTTGCAAAATAATAATAATAATATAATACAACAAAAGGAAGTGATTTCAACTTTCAAAAAAAACAAAAAGTGCTCCAAAAGCCTCCACTACTCCATATTTCCTGCAATTCTGTGGCATTTTCAAAGCTAATGACTAATGAATTAGCCAATTAGGAAGGGCCGAAGGAGGGAATATGTTTGGGGCCTTGGGGGGGGGGGGGGGCAATTGGCCAAGAAAATATATATACATACACTATAATAGTAATAAAAAAAATTTGGGGGGGGCCAGGGCCCCCCTAACTAACAACATAGGTCCGTCCCTGGTCACCGCGGTGACTTGCCCAGAATTAAACGCAAGCTGCCTTTATTTCTATTATAAAATTCACAAAATTCCATACTACAAACAAGTCCAACTTGCATTTTCTCACGTAAGTGGGATTAGCGTTTTTTTTTTTTTTTTTGACTCATTTGTGACTTGGGTTTATAACAAGAAACGTCCTAAATAAGTTTCTCCCCCTATTTTGTATTGAAAAGTGCCCCATTCTTATCTCTTATTCACCAAAAGGCACATCTCAATTAATTTCCCCAAAGAAATTACATCTTTAGCACAAAGATTCAGGTCTCTTCACAATCATCTTACCCTTGGAAATGATCAAGAAGATTTCATTTATTTTATAGAAACAATCACAATGGTGAATAAAATTATTGGGTAATATGTATGTATTTTGTAATAATTACATTTAACATCTTAGTAGTTAATGTAACAACTAATGAAAATATATTGACCAGTTAACGCCAAAGATAAACACAAAAATTCAATATATGGTGTATATAAAGCCTCCTCTTACCTTGGAAGTTGCAAATTGGTACATACAACAAATGGTTATCAATATTATCCCTTGAAAGAGTTGCAAATTGGTACATACAAATGGTTATAAATACTATCCCTTTACTGCAGTATTGAAAGACTTGAACATTAAACACATGCAAGAAAACCAACTCTAAAGACAGTCAAAACTAGGAAAACCAACCCTAACACATAACACCTGTAACATTTAGAAACCCACAAGATAGTTTTACAAAAATCTTATGTAGTAATAATTCAAAGGGCAACTCACCAAATAATATCTTCATTCATATATCAATATACTACGAGAAAAGGAACAACACACAACAGTGTATTTCAAAACCTATAATAAAACCCAAAGCTACAATAATAAATATATTATTACAGAATCTAGGTTGAAATGAGCAATACCCTTATTTCCCTAGGTATTACTCTCAAGGGTTTAAACAAAACAATTTTGACGACAATTACAACAAAACAATTTTGACGATTTTTAATAAGAGCATAAAAGGAAATTTATTTAATCATGCAGGAACTATCTTATTAGTGAGCTGTATTAAAAGAAAATCAGAAAATAAGCAACTCATAATGCACTGACAAATATTAAGAAAATAGCAGATAGCAACTTTGCTTATTTATATGGAGGTAGTTCACAATGTTTCCCCTAGGACAAATAATAAAGATAATAAAACAAGGAAAACAATTTTAAAAAAAAAATTCAGCATGTAGTGCTAAAATCATGCTTGCAAATAAAATTTTAAAAAATTAATGAGAACACTTGAAAATGCTGAATATCATTATAATACAATTGAAAACTATGAAAATCATTTTAGAAATTACAAAGGAAAAACAACCAAAAAATGTAAGAAAAACCAAGTTAACAATGTAAACACTTAAAAAAAAAAAAAAAAAAACCCCAAAAAGCATTTTAAAATGAACATAAAAAACTACAAATCATTCAAAACGCTAAACCAAATACATGAAAAGAACAAAAATAATTTTTTTAAAAACTAGATACACTAAAAATAATTTTTAAAATAATGAAAGGAAAAGAACATAGAAATATAGGAAAAAAACAGATCAAGAATTTTTTTTCAAAAAAAAAAACTCTAAAATACAAGTACCTAATTGTAAAATGATCTTGAAAATACACCACAAAACAATAAAAAGAGAAACATCCAAGAGAAATTTTAAATTTTAAAACTGCTAAAAGTAATTTCAAAAACTAAAAACAATTAAAAACCAATTTAAAAATTAAAAACAAAACAATAGTAAACGCTTAGAATCATTTGAAAAAGTGAAAAACTAAAAAGTCAAAAATCATTTAAAATCTAAAAATAATATGTGAAAGAAGCTAAAGTAAAAAAACAAAGGAACACCGATAATGAAAATTATTTTCAAAGCTAAAAAGAATATTTAAATACACTGAACCAAATCATTTTAAACGGTGAACACTTGTAAACGCTAAACACCACTATAAAAAAACTAAAAAACACTTAAAACTCTAAAAACCATTTCAAGCACTAAAATAATACTTGGAAACACTGAAAATAAATTTAAAAACTTTTGAGTAAAATTTTGAGGGGAACACTCTATAGCATTATTGAATTTATCAACAAAGATACACAATTGAATTTATCAACAGTAATTAATGAAAGATAAACCCAAGAAAATCAAATCTTGAGTTCAATAGAAACCGATGAAAACAGTAATTAAAATTTTGAGGAACTCTTTCTATCATTCAAGAGTCAATAAGAATAACTTTTGTTACAGCAAAATATGTCAAAATAACCAATTCACTACACCAAAAACAACTAAAACAAAATTAATAATCAAATCACACAGGCCTCAATCTAAAAGAATGTATATTAAGGCACAGTTTATCAAAATTAAAAACTCAATACATCCAAAACAAATGGAACACTTATGATCAAAACATAAGCCTCCACCAAAAAGAATCAATAACAATTCATGTCAAAATAACCCAATTCACTATTAAAAAAAATAAAGGAACTCCAAAACTCACAATTAATTTCTACAAAATGACAGAAACCTATACAAACACATACACAATTGAATTAATCAATTGTAATTAGTGAAAGATAAACCCAAGAAAACATAATCTTGAATTCAATAGAAACAGCTGAAAACAGTAATTTAAATTTTGAGGGGAACTTTATAACATTAAAAAGCCCCATTCAAGAATCAATAACAAATCACTTTATGTAACAGCAAAATAACCAAATCCACTACACCAAAAACAATTAGAAGAAAATTAATGATCAAATCAGACAAGAGAATCAATAAATATTCAACTTATTACACCTTATAATAAGGCACAGTTTATCAAAATAAAACAACTCAATATTTGCAGAACAAATGAAACTTGATGATCAAAGCACACAAGCGCCTCCACAAAAAAGAAAACGATTCACTATCAAAATAAAACAATAAACCCCAATTCACTATGTAAAAAACAAAGGAACTCCGAAACTCACAAATAATTTCTACAAAATAACAGAACCCTATACAAACACACACACAAAAAGATACAATTGAATTTTTCAACAAAGATACACAATTGAATTTATAAACAGTAATTAGTCAAAGATAAACCCAAGAAAACCGAACTAAATCTTGAATTCAATAGACTCACTACAAGTATCAGAAGTATCATTACGCTTCATTCAAAAAGATTGTTTTCATCCGGCAAATTGAAAACCCATCAACAGAACTTTTGCAGATATCAACAAGAAAATCACCGATCTTTGTATAAATAAAATTCAACAATCAAGACTAAGAAACTATTAATTTACATCAAGAAAAAAAAAGGGGCAATAACAGATTTACCTCAAACGGCCGCAATCCTACTATTAGTCGCCGATTACGCTGGGGAGCGTGTCCTAAACAGCATTTATTTATAACACTAAAAAAAAAAAAAATAGTACTATGGAGCCGAGCAGTTTCGGCTCCGTGAATGCAAGGGCCAGTTTGGTTGGCCCCATGCATGCCCCTCAAGGCTCCCATGCCACTTTTCCCACCGATGTGGGAAAAGTGGCAAAACTAAGGGGAGCCTAACCCGGTTCCCCTTATGTTTTATTTTTTTAAAAAAATAAAATTTTATTTCTTTTATTAAATAATAATGTGAATTATTATTTATATTATTATATTATTGTTATTATTACTCCGTATGAAATACTAGTTTTTCACGCGGCGCGAATAAGATAATGCCCAATGTTTATTACTCTCTATTCCATTTTACCTATTCTATTTACTATTAATTGGTCAAACCAACTATTTCTTCATTGCTTATTTTCTTTAGTAATTTTTATTATTTTTAAATGGCTATGTATATTTTAATTTTTATTATGTTGTAGTTATATTTGATGTATTTTAATTTTTTTAAATTAATATATATTAAATATTAATTTTGTTTCAATCATCTCGGTAAAATCTTTAAAATGGTACGGAGTATAATTTATTTTTAATAATACAAATTTTAAATTTAAATATCTAACAAAGTAAAAAATACATAAAAAAACAAATAAAATATTCATTTGGAATTGAATAAGCAAACAAAATAGCCATATGTGGCGCAACACTGTTGGTAAATAAAAAACAATGTAAACATTAAATATTTCATATAAGCATTTTTATACAAAGTAAAAATAACAAATTTGCCAATATGCAAATAATACCCATTGATATACAGCAAAAAATTTCCGGCTACTTTCCCGGAATTGAGAATGAAATAAATAAGGGAAGAGGAGAATAAAGAAAGCCAGCTGCCAGCTGAAATGTTTGTATGAATGATAGTGCACTCAGTCCACCTCCATATCAGAAATAGCTTCATGTAATATCTTTTTGAGTTCATTGATTCTCTGCCATGCCAATGTCACACAACCCTGAATGTGAGCAGTCATCAGATTAGCAACTGAAAATTGTATCCTTTACAAACATTAGCAATCATAAATCGTTATTTCGGCATTAAAAACATCAAACAGCACAAGAACGAAATATTTTGAAACAGTATGAATTAATAGATGAAGTTAGTGGCAATTGAAGTGAATTATATAGCCCTTGCTCAGCTAGTTAAAGAAATTTTCAAGTTATTAAGTGTGATCACTGCCCCATATCTCCAACAACCGTTGCTATGAACAGTGCACACTGGGGAATTATGAAATTGCCTCCAGGTAGAATTAAGCTAAAGACTGCAAACTAACCTGAATAGCTGAAGTGTTGGCAACAGCAGGTCCCCCTGGCTTGTAAAGAGACAAGAGCTGATAAGATGAGTCCAACACCACAGTAACAACTGTTTCCATTAGAGATTCCTCCTCTGCTGTAGGGTCTGCTATGATATAGCTCTTGTGAAGTACACATGTCAAGGAAAATGGCACATTCTTCAATTTGAGCTTTCGCTTCTCTTCTTTATTAGCAGGTCCTTTCAATTCCTCACTATCATTCTTGTCTTTGTTTTTAGGGGCAAGAACTACTCTTCCATCATCATTCAAAGAAACGATAGGGATTCTTACTGCAAGAAATGAAAGTTCTCTATATAATGTTAGAAAAACTTGTGCTCTTCAAATTTGGTTATTCTTAGCTTTTAAGTGATTGAAGTATTGAACTGATGATGAATTTCTAGTGGAACCACGAAAGAACTTCGATGGCATACTTGGGCAGACACCAGGGAAAGGGAATGTATATTTTCCTTGACTGTAATTGGATGAACAGCAATGTCCATATAATTATGGCTTATACTACCTTCAATTACTTTTCCAATTGAACAAGCAGCAAGGATGTTGATGGCAAATGAACAAAAAAAAAGATTTATATAGAGATAAACAAACGGGATTGCACCATACCCACTGAAAAACCAAAAACTAGAAGGGGGCAAAGGAGTAGCAAACTTACAATGTGAAAATGCAGCAACTGCTGAAAGTAATGCAGCATCAAACAGGGCGCCATCAGCATCCAAACAGTATATGTCCTGTACAAGTGGACAAAGATCAAGCGATATGATTTCCCCAACAAATGTTAAAGGCAATGCCATCATCAGCAATTATATATATTGAATAATGCATTTGATGGCACAAAATAGCACTAGTGAACTAAGCTCTACTTTAATTGCTTTATAATTTCAGCCAAATGGAACTTACTCATTATTCAAGGATTAAATTTGCTCAGCTATAGACTATAAAACTTTTTTCCAATGACAATATCCTCTCAAAGTAAAACTTAGCATAGTGCTTTACACACTATCACATATCAATATTGTCTCCTGCCCTTCCTTCTCCAGCCTCCTTTTCTCCGCAACATCTATATGGTTTATTGTCTCAATTGTGTGGTAACAGTGATTCTAACCATCTCCAAATATAAGGGCATATTCTGTTGTTATAGAAGTGATATGCATGCACACCTTTGTCTGTATTTCAACTTGGAAGAACTCTAAAAGCTCATCTAAAAGTTTTTGGGATTCATGTCAGGATCATGAATGATATATGAAGCAAAATAGTTATATGCTTATTCTTCAGACTTTGAGACAAGCAGAAACGGAGATAAAAACACTAATCTCTGAATCCCTTACCAGATAGGCCATCCAAGCAGCTTTCCCGCTAAACAAGCATAACTCTTTCAAGTCAATCATGCCAGAACTACAAAAATTTCAATAGGTAAGTCAAATTTGATAAGAGTGGAAAGGACACTACATTCTCTCAAATGGAAAAGTAAGAAATCCAACAAGAAACAATAGAGGATGAGCAATTAAATGTTCGAATGAAATTTTTTTATAGATAAATTTAGGCATGCATTGTCACATAACGTATAACTAGCCATAAGTCATGCTAAAGCAATGAACAATAACTTACAACTCACTATATATTCTGTATTTCACACTAATGTGTACACCATTTGGGTATTTATATACTGCAGGCCATCTTCCCTCACAGAACAGGCTCCTTTTCAGGTCATAGGTAAAATTAGGTGAAGCTCATATACATCCTCCCTTAAATCATTCCTTTTATTGCATGGAAGCTTCAAGGACCTTGTGTGTGTGTGTGTGAGAGCCAGATAGCTCAGCAATTTTTTTCCTGCTTTGTCCCCCAAATAATGATTGTAAAAAAATTATTGGGGGGGGGGGGGGGGAAA
>NC_044924.1:8262838-8268149 GCF_003576645.1 Ipomoea triloba | reverse complement strand
AAAAAAGGGGGGGGGGGGGGGGGGGGGACAAGGAGAAGGTTACGTTAATTAGAAACTAAAACATGAAGAAGAAGGCTAATAGAAACCAAAAATTATAACCTTTTTAAAGTGTTATATCAACTGATAAAATAAGTTTCATTTACCAATAACTTTTCCATCAAAAAAGATTTGACTATCTATGAGAGTGCCTAAGGTATCTATTCAGCATTTCAACTTCAATACAGAATAAAATATTTAACCCGGTTTCAAAAAAAAAAATATTTAACCCAAACACATAACCATATGAAGACTATAAGGCAATCAAAAGTTATGAGCAAATTGATGGATTAATGTTGTAAATCACATGCCTAGTGATGGTTTCTAACAGTTGTTTTGAAATTACAGGAGCAGTGTCTGCTGGCCTGCCTGGTCGAACCACTGGAGAACAAATTGGAGGCATATGGAATTCAACAGCTGCAATTCAAATGTCAAAACACTTAGAAGACATATACCATAAGTGTTTAATGACAATAAGAGCCCAAATATGGTCAACCTATGGATCCCTCATCTGGTGATTCAGCTGTAGGTGTCATGATTTCCATTTTAATTGCAGCCAACATTGTCTGTGTATAATAACAGAACAAAAAGGAAAAATGAGTATGAAGAGACACTGTTGCTGAAAGAAAATTATGAAGAATTTAACCCAAAAAAAGAAGTGAGATTTGCACTTACAGTGGATCCAATCTTCACAAGTGCTGATCCATCTGCCGATGCAACACTGCCTACAGAAAAAACGAGAGTTGGAGTTTGGATAGAAATCTAAAAGAAAAGCCAATGGTTTACATTTGATCCCCAATCAAAATAGAAATTAACCAACCAAGTACAACTGTTGTGTATCTAGCTTCTCTGATTTCGCGGGCATCGGGTCGTATTGATTTGGCATGATGGCTATCATGAAATTGCATAGGAAAAAGGTGTCTAAATGCATCCAGCTCCATTTTTGACGAAAAATCACCAGAGCCATTTGCAACCGCCATTGTTTTGAACCTTGGTTGCCAGGTGAGAAGCCCCTAACCCTTAAACACAAGCAAATAAGAGAATCGGGAGAAAGCAGACAATCAATCCCACTTCAATAAGAAGAACGGAAATACTCCTTTTCAAGCACACTGCATTCCACATTTGGAACAAGTTTTAACGCTACAAGATTCGTTATGTTTATTTTCCATAAGAGAAAGAGAAAATACTTATTGCAATAACGGTAAACTCATTACAGTACAATGTATATAATTACGAAGACATGAACCAATACACAGACATCAAACACATGACATCAATGTACCAATTACAACAGAAAATACTTCAAAAGAATATTCGTTAAAGCAGACAGAAACGGCTAAGAATCTTTTTTCACCTAAGAAACGAACCTGTTTAGCGGATTACCAATCTGTCTTCTGACTGATGCGAAGGAACGGGCGCGGAGCGCAGTGGCGGCCGGTGGAGCTATGGTTCAATTCTCGCCGAGAGAGAGTGACACCGGGGCGCGGAAAAGTCACATATTTAATATTTTATTTTCGAAAAGTTGTTTTTTAATGCATGGAGCGGTGATTTTTCGATTTTTATGATTTTAGTCTTTAATAAGTGACAAATTGATGATAGAAATAATTTTGATGGACTAAAATGTCATTTCGTACGTAACTTAGGTGAAAAAATGATCACGCATATAACTCAGGACTAAATTTGCATCACGAGTATAACTAAAAGACCAAAAGAGCAATTTTTACTTTTATTTATTAATTTTAATGGCAAATTATATCATGAACTATGGTCTACATTAGAATGTGGACCACGAATAAATATTCATTAGTATATGAAATTTTGTTTTTAATGTCCTGAAAGTTATTTTATGGTAGTATACCTAGGTCCATGTATATGGTACATTATTTTCTATGGATATGAAACATTATTTTTATGCATATAGTATATTAATTTTATACGTAATATTCATTATTTGAATGTTTATAAAATAGGATGAAAATAATTTGAAGGTTAATTATTTATATGCACGAAGTTTATTATTTGTGTGAATGAGGTTCATTATTTAAGCATGTACAAATTAATTGAAGGTTAATTATTTAGGTATGTATATTTTATGCACATTTTATGTTGTATATGATTCTTTTTTTCTTTTTTTTTTTTTATATGAAGTTCATTATTTGTAGAACATAACTAGATTTATTAAGCATACCCACCATCTTTACTTAGAAATTTAATATTAAGTAAATCAATATTTATTATTTGTATGCATATGATTCATTATGTGTATAAATAAAACACATTATTTATGTGAATGTGTTTTAATACATAGTCAACAGTAAATAAAAAAAAAAAATGAAGGTAGCATTAATGATAAAGATCTCTAGAGAAATCACTAAAAAAAGATTGAACATGTGAAAGGATCCGAACGAATTCTGCTTTCATTCCCTTAGTATGGAGCATTGAGTTACTTAGGTTACGGTCTTCAGCAGGCAGGCTACACTCTAGGCGTTTATAGGAAGGCTCGCTAGACCATTAGCCTGAACATGCGATGGAAACTACTAAGCTGAAGTATGATAGAGATCAGAAAGAACACCAACAGCGAAAACACTCTGCTGAGTTGACATTGACACGAAAAGACGAAAGTTAGGGGAGCAAATGTGATTGGATATCCCAGACTCCCAGTAGTCCTAAAAATTTGTCATAGACTATGGTATATGGTATAATAATAACTTTTAAATTTGGACAGAATCTATGGGCCTGAAAAATATTGGGCTAATCGAATCAGAAAAATATAAACGGCCTGAAACTTGAGGTCCAAATCAGAATAACTACCCTGTCCCTGCACTCGCGACTCGCGATCTCAGTGAAACAAAATGGCGTGCAACGCAGCAACCTGCGAGTCCGGTTGCTACAGAGACGCCTCCGGCGAAGTCGGGGAAAAGGAGCAGCAGAAGCGGCGGCCGGTGACCGGGAATAACGGAGATACGCCGGGTGCGAACAGCTCCGAGTCCTTTGGCAACCGCATCTGCGTAAAATGTAAACTTAATGAAACCATCACTGCCAGCGGCGCCGGCGGCGGCGGTCTAAGAGGAGATGGTGAAAGGTTCTGTGCTGATTGTTTCAGAAGTAATCTGTATGGGAAGTTCAGGTTTTCAGTTAGCTCCAATGCTATGATTTCGCCTTCGGATAACGTCCTTGTAGCCTTCTCCGGCGGCCCCTCCTCTAGGTCTCTCTCTATCCATGCATAGCTCTTTGTATGCGTGTAATATATGTGTGTGTATGCTTGATCATATGTTTTCAATGCTATATTGTTGGGTCTAAGAAGGGTTTAAGTCCCCTTTGGCGGTAAATGTAATATGATATGTAAGACTGTAAGATATAAAGTAGTGTAGTCTCTTGGTAAGGAAGATATAATGCTTAAATGTTTTGTGAAGTTATGTGATACTCTTGTACTGAAACAATAATACCTTTTTAAGTTAGATTCAAGAAGAAATACCTTTTTTTTGGTGTGTGTGGCTGAAGATGATTTAGTGGTTCTCTGATCCAACTTATTTTTGGGTTTGTCTATAAAAAATGCTTTTAGGGGGTAGATAAGAGGAAAAAGACCTATTTTTCAAGAAGCTCAAGGTTGTGACCTTTTGTTTTCAAAAAAAAAAAAAAAGAAAGGTTGTGACCTTTAAAATGTTATCCCAGTGTACCTTTGATATATGAATATTGGAAGAGACTGTGACTTTCCGTATAGCTTCGATTGACTATCAAAAGTCTTTCAATTGCATGTGGATAATCTCAATCACAAGTGTGCAATCAATTTATGAACTGTACAGAGTACTAGAATTACAGATCTTTATCACAGGATATAATGGGATTTTCTTTCCAGGGTGGCTCTTCATTTTGTGAGTGAGATGCAAGACAAAGCTCAGAAGAATTTTGAAGCCAGCAGGGACCGAGCATTACCTGTTTTTGGTGTTGGGGTTGCATTTGTTGATGAACGATCAATTTCCCCAGTTCCTGGTCATGAATTTGATAAAGCAATTGAAGAGATGAAACTGATTGTTTCAAATTTGGCTCCACCACTGAAACAATTCCATGTTGTCCCTACTGAGTCTGTCTACTCATTAGAACCTGCTAATGGAAGAGAGCAGCTGAAAAAGTTAATTGACGCTGTTAGTGATACAACAGGAAAAGAAGATCTTCTGGAGCATTTTCGTATGTTAGCCTTGCAAAAGGTTTGGCCATAAAAATAGTTCTACATATTTTGAACATTGGATTGCAGAGAGATCTCATCTAAATAGTGCTGATTTTTATGTTCAGACGGCTCTTGAAAATGGATACACCAAAATTGTCTTAGCCACGTGTACATCAAGGATTGCTTGTCATGTACTTGAAGCAACTGTCAAGGTTTGTTTCCCAGTCCTTACCGTTTAATTCTGCTAATGGAAACGGAAACCTAGTAAATTGAGATGCAGTATCTAATAGAACTCTGTTCTTCTAGCAACATTATCTCCCTAGTTTTAATGTGCTTTGTTATTCAAAATGAGCAACTGCAATATATGCATGGTTGTGTGAAATTCATTTAAACAGAGTTCAGAGTTACCATGGACAAGGGAAGCTGAACTACAAAAGTGATCTTTGTAAATGATAACTGACAGCCTGATGACAAGGCAATGCATGAAAGATGATTTTTTCTATCTTCCCCCTAGAGTTTAGAGAGTGAAATATGATTTTTCTGGAAAATTAGTCCTGTGTATTTTGAATTATAAATATAGAATGCAAAAGTTCCATGTAGAAATTGGACCATTTGAAAATCTTTAGCAGAGGGGAATTTTTTTTTTTAAATTCTTGATGGCTTGATGTAATGAAGTGCTGAAAACCTAAGAACTAAACTGTTGTGATTTGCAAAGAGGAGTCAATGTGATCAATTAGCCTCCTTAATTGTTCATTTTACTGATATGACAGAAAAAGAAATTATTATTTGATTTTGTGAGCTATTGTTTTCTAACTCATTGCTGAAGAACTGCATATATATTAGCTGGGCATATATTCTCTTCTAGTCTGAAGTTTTTGACAAAATATCTAGTCTCAACTTCATACATCCATGACATAACGATGAAAAAGTTGTCAAAACAACATAGATTAATATTGGTGTAGTCAAGATATTTTGCAATGTCTAATAACTACAGACAAGTCTTTGCTATGGTGTTGTAATTTCAAAGGAAGTTGCCTAGTATGCAAAAAAAAAAAAAAAAAAAAAAAAAAAAATTTTATTTTTATGCATTAACTCATTAAGACTACAAAA
>NC_044924.1:8250367-8262437 GCF_003576645.1 Ipomoea triloba | reverse complement strand
AAAAAAAAAAAAAAAAAAAAAAAACTGTTCATCTTTGTCACATTGCTATATTTTTCTACCAGGGCCAAGGTTACTCCTTAGCTGCAGATATCCAATACGTTGATGCAAGATGGGAAATTCCAGTAGTGCTTCCCCTTCGTGATTGTTTTGCTCATGAGATGAGTTTGCTGTGCTGCCTTGACAGGTTTGTTACATATCTCATTTTAACTAATGCCCTTTATGAGGAAGATCTATTTTATTCAAGTTTGTCTCGGACAGAATTTATATCTTTCACTATTCTGTGCATTTAAGTTACTACTCCATGATGGAACTAATATCCCTTTGGCAGGGCAGTTTAAAGACAGTAGAATTGTTTAATGGTCTACGTACTGGCATCAACGGTCTGGTCTCCTCATTTGTGAAATTATTGCAGGTAAAAAGCAACTGATTAAATCAAATTTAATTTTTTAATAAAAATTCTTGGCCTTGTTTAAGATAACTTGCAAGATGAGCGGTGTGATCAAAATATCATTTGGGAACCATTAAGAAGGTGGTTCCCCTAATGTAGGACAAGATATTTTCTGTTATGTGTATATAGACAGGCAGTATATAATTAGTTGACAATTATTTAAATGTTTGTAAATAAAGGGCATTTATTTGTTTGAAATGTTATTTCATACTTCCTTATAGCTTTATTGCTTGATTTTAGCTTGAACCTTTGCATTAGATTTTAGGATAATACTTGCCAAATCAAGGTCATTAAAAAGCAAGATCATAATTTGCATTAATCCATTGGAAGGAAGATTCAATCTGCATAAAGGAGTGGCCAGCTTAGAACAATCTCACTGATGAGATAATACATTAGCTAAAAGTTGATTTCTAAATCTGTAAATATTGTATTTCAGGAGGAGAATCCATCCAGAGAGAGCACAATTGTAAGAACAGCAGGAAAGCTTACCCCTTTTCATTTCAATAGAATTCCAGAAGATAATGAATATAATGGTCACACAGCATCTCAGAGGAGGCAGAAGAAATACAATATCAAAACTGATAACTTGATTCCTCAAGAGTCATTTTGTCCTATATGCAATAGTCCAGTCAAGATCTCTGACCTTACAAATTTAACCCATTCTGAGGATGTTCAAACAAGTATGGATCTTACAGGGTCATGCTGCTCAAGTTGCCAGTTTCAAATTTTACCTGGGGAGCTCTCAGCTATGGACTATTTTCATTCTCTCCTACCAGACCCAATAATTGCCCGAGCAAAAGATGCAAGCTCTGTCCATCAGAGCAGGCTAAGGTAAGAAATGTCCTCTGCTATTAGCACGTCACATCATGTTTTGATGCCCTTTTCAGTTGTGTAATGCATTTTATCTTCTTGGTTTTGTTTATCAGGGAGCAAATAGAGGACTGCTTGCTCTCAGACACTGAAGATGGTACCTAAACTTGTGTTTGTAACTCATTGTTTATAAAAAGAAAGAAATTGGCATGAACCCGAAGATTATCAGTTCCTGTGGGAAGTTAGTCTTTTGTACTCTATAATTCATACTTGTATTTGGGATGTTTTTCCTGACAATTATATTTACCAGTGTATTACAAGGTTAGTCCAGTGTTGGTGTTAGTAACAAACTTGCCAAATTCATTCACCAGTGTATAATGAAATTAATTTTTTTTTAAAAGTCAGAGGATCATGAAGCATGATGAATATGAAATAAGATTTTGATGAATTTAGCTAATTGCTATTAATTCTTGAAATTAATCAGCAGCATATAATTGGCTCTTTCAAATCCTATCTTTGATTCCTGGATTAGATGCAGTCTACTAACAATTGTCAAGTAAATATTGATTGAAAAAAAAATTTTTAAAAAAAAAAAAATCCCCATAGCCTTCATGGGGTGTATTAAACACATTATATCTATAAATTTCACAGAACAGAAGAAGAATATGTCCAAAAGTTTACCAGGAAAAATAAAACTTCATCGATTTGTTGCAAAGCCAGCACACACCATTGTTATCACTTATCAATCATCAACCAGAGAAAGAAATTCCTCCAGTAGGCTTTCGCCCACTACAATGCCAAACTTTTGCGTGAGAGCTGCCTTCACCACATCAGCGTTTAGGTTTTCAGCAGCATCTTCAGAAGAGATTTCAATATACTCATTTAGATTGTTCGGGATTCCATCTGTACAGGCAAATATAGAAAATTGAGATATCGACATAATAACATGAGAATAACTTCATGTACAAGTTCTATGCAAAATATCAGAAAATCCGGGAGTCATCAATTAAATACTAGAGCTTGTAAAATCGTGGTGCTAATAGGTTGTAACTGAGGTAGGAAACTATCTACAATAGTATGTCCTCCCTCAAACGAACTAAGGGTGTGTTTGGTTGGTGGGTTTAGGCATAAGGTATGGGTATCAAAGTGATTGTTAATTGGAAAACCCATACCCTAATGAAATAAGGGTTTCATTTCCCTTCCACCTTTATTCCCCAACTATTAATAATCATTCCCATTCCACCCTACCACCAAACATGCAAAATACTTTCACCAAAACCCATTACCCTTACCAAGTATTTGATACCCATACTGATTCCGATTCCCATGTGCGAACCAAACACACCCTAAATTTGATTAAGAGCATCATGAAAAACAAGCTAGCTCTACATGTTTGAAACAATGACAAGATAAAAGCAGAGAAGCACAAATAAGCATGCTTTCCTTAAATTTTGAGGTAACTAATAGAGCTGGCTGTTGAAGAGATGAACTTTCTTCCAATAAATTTATAAAAATAAAATTTTTAAAACACAATTGCAGAACCACACCCTAATTAAAAGATGGATTTTCAAAAATTAAAAGAGTTTTATATCTTATAGGCACTGTGGAAATAAGGTTACCACTTTGTATGGATGTCCACTTCCAAAGAGCATTAGAGAGTTAGTTTCAAGTTTCAACAAAATGATAACATTTCAAGGGGAAGTTTCAGCAAAGTGGAAGCATAGACTTTTGGTACATTTGCAGCATGAAATGACAAATCATGGTTTGTTTCTTGCATTTACCTTCAGCTACAATGGCTTCATAAGGAGGAGGTTGAGCCACCCAGTTTCCCGCAGTATCTTTCATGTGACTTCTATCAGATGCAAATGACCGGAGGAAAATTGGTCCGTGCACAACTCGGCAAGATCTGAAATGAAGAAAACCGGATATTTATTAAGATATCATGTAAGGAGCATCAACTGTTCAACCTTATAAATTGCGCATTATATATAATCTATTAGGGTAGAATGTTGTTACCTTTTAAACTCTGAAAACAGCGGAAAAGAAGGACGAATGGTTTCAGCAATATAGGAAGATAGAGGAGAAGGAAATGGAAGACTTGAATCTAAATCCCACACTAGGTGTGAGGAGTTTCCATCTTTCTTTTTCTGAAAAAAGACAAAACGTGCAATGGTGAAATCGTTGCTTCAATTAATGAATGAAATATGTTGGCTTTCCAATCCTTTTGAACATAGAAATACAAGTTCTCACCTGTATGCATATGACATGATAATCCCAAAGAACAACCCCATCTGCCCTATGGCTGGCCTTTTGATTCCATAGAGGAACCTGAAAGAATGTCATGGCAATGAGCAAAGTTGCATCCTCAGACAGATCTAATCATTTAATTTGTTTACACGTAAGCATCTCCTTTATTGTTATCTAACATTTATCTCTCAAACTCATCTTATGTTGAATAGTGTGGCATCATACATATAAGGGGAATATTCGACAAGCATATATAGAGAGAGATAAATATTTCTTGAAGGGTAATGGGGTTTGGGAATTAGGAGTCCATCTCTCAATCTATTTTATATGAAAAACATTATACAGGTGCTCAGAATTAAGCATTCAAGTGAACGAAACTTATATAGCTTAGTATCCTAATTCATGGAAATGAAGCTTAGAAGTTTTCATGACTTGCAAAGAATATTGCATTGCCTCAATGGTGAAAAGAGCTAGTTTTGTTTAATTCACCATAATTACAAACTCACCTAAGAAAAAGGTCAAGCATGGCAATTAAAAAAACCAGTCATGTCAATTTGGTTCAGGAGACCCGAACAGGAGCAATATAATTTGCTAAGTCACACACCTAAAACGATTTTGTACAATTCTACACACAATTATGAAATGACATGACAGACCAATATACTACCAAAACAAGTTGATAGATTATTAGTGTCCATGGAATCATGAGAATGAAGAAGTAAGTCATTTCACTTAAACAATTAATAAGTCTAGACAATGAATCATCTAAAGAAATGGAAAATTAAGAACAAGGAAAGTGGGCATGCCTGCTTCTTCTCATTGGAGATGAAAACAGCAAACAGATCAGAAGAATCTGGATTTGCCACCCCATCAGCACACAGCTTCTTGCACAGCAGGTATACATTTTCCTCACTACAATCACAAGTGAAATAAACACAAAGGGCATCAAAAGTTTCAGCTTTGAGTAGGCAATCAAGGGCAGGCCAGGCCAGAACAACATCAAAATCAATTTTGTGAATGACACCAAATTCAGAACAAGAAATAACCTAAACTATCAAGGTGAAGGGTTACAAGAATAAATTAGAGATATATGAAAAAAGAAGATATGGAATCAGTGTCGTAATTTTAAGAAAAGAAAAAAAGAAAATGCACATTTTTCACCCAATTCTCGTACCAGTAAAAAGGGGTGTGTTGAAAGGTAGATGGCTCCAAGTTGGTTGATGTTGTCATCTTTCCGATTTTCCCCTTTTGCCCGCCGGATTTGTCTGCAACTCTGCCACCCCAAAAGGTTTAAGGATCAGTGTCGTACGTCTCAGTCTGATTATTTTTCTCCTTTTTTTAGTATTTTTTCTATTCTTTTCTTGATTTTTTTTTTTGAAAAGTCTATTCTTTTCTTGATACTAGCTAATATTTGTGTATTTTTCTTTATATTTGGTATACCTATTAATTTTGAAATCTCCTCCTTTTTTTTTTTTTTGAGAAAATATCATTTTTAGTCCCTCAATTATAATACATGTATCAATTTTAGTCCTTGACTATTAAAAATTTCAAATTAGGTCCATGACTATTCAATTTGTATCACTTTTGGTCCTTGACTATTAACATTTTCAAATTAGGTGTATAACTATTCATTTTGTATCACATTTGGTCCTNACTTTTGGTCCTTGACTATTAACATTTTCAAATTAGGTGTATAACTATTCATTTTGTATCACATTTGGTCCTGCCGTTAAATTTTTCGGCCAAATTTTCGGCGAAGTCATCGGGGTGACCTCCATTTTTTATTATTTTATTATTATTTTTTTTAAAGTTTTTTTAATTTAAAAGTTACGGAGTATTAAAATAATTTTTAAAATAAAAATTAAATAAATTAGTCCGTCACCGGTGACTTCACGGGAAATTTGGCCGAAAAATTTAACTGCAGGACCAAATGTGATACAAAATGAATAGGCATGCACCTAATTTGAAATTTTTAATAGTCAAGGACCAAAATTGATACATATATTATAGTTGAGGGACTAAATATGATATTTGCTCTTTTTTTTTTTTTTTTTTCTTCTTCAAAAGAGAAGGGTACCCCAGGAAAGAGGACCCATCCGTGTTTACATTGAGGATGCAACAAGGTGGATGAATAGCTAGGAATTGGAATCTCTTGTTTTGCGATGTTTATCGGGAACAGAATAAGGTGGTTGACGCCCTTACTAATCATGGAGTGAATCAATTGACCGATTGGAAAGACCATGAGACCTGCCCTCCGGGAGGTGAACAAACTATTTTAAACTTTTGTCTAATTTTTAATTTAAAATTATTATATTTAAATAAATGTATGATATCTCTATGCCAATGACAATAATACTAAGAAATTATAAGAATTAATATTTTATTTTAATAAGTCAAGTTTGAATTAGTCAAAAGCTAGTCAAGTAAATATACAATAGTGAAACACGTCAATTCAATACTTTCTCCTTATATAGATTTATGTCTTGATTATTTTTATTAATTAAAGATGTAGATATGTTTTTTATTCGGATGAAACCCTTACTATTTGATAGTGATGATCCGATGACATGGGCATATGATTATTTTCCGAAGACATGTCCGAAGATGCATTAAGAAATTCTTTGTGTATTGATCCATTGTCGTTCATTCGTCTCCAATCCATATGGTGGCATGGGCATATGATTATTTTCCATTTATCTATTTTTTGTGATTATTTATGTTTTCATTTTTATAGAAAATTCATCCAATTAATAAACACACCGTGTCATAACGTCACAATAAGGGAGAAGATAATATCAAATTAAAGACTATTGTAAAATGTGACAAACTTAATTAGAAAATCAATTACAATAAAAATAATTTTAATTGAGATATCTTTATCGCTCCATCTTAAATTTGACACGTATAATTACACAACAATCAAGCAACATTCACCAAAGCAGCGCGCAACGAAGTATAAACGTGATTTTTTTTAATACATCCATGCATGCATATGTACTAGGTGTACAATATAAACACATTCTTATTCGATCGAGTATTCATACGAATTTGCCATGTTTCAATTCCTTAGCTTAGCTTCCTTCTCACAATTCTTATTTTAATTTCGATCTATCTAACATTGAAGTATACAATCAACAAAAGTATGTTGTGTATATATAGCCTTTGTAATCGACAATAATATTCCCTTTCTACTATGCCGGCCTGGCATGCAATTTCGTTTTTTAATCAGATTGTTTGATTCATTTGATGTTGAGGCCGGCCGGCAACTGTTGTCTTTTGCTCTCTTATGGTCGGGTTAGTTAACACTTAACAATGCTTATCTTGCTAACTGAAATTTCTAAAAACATCTTTGGATCTACCTATGAATTGAATTATTTTGGAACTTCAAGGTCATCAGATCAATGGAGATGAAACTTAAGAAGCACCCTTGCTTGGAACTTGCTGTCTTTTTATTTATATATTATTATTATATTTGATATCATATATGATTTAATCAATGGAAAATATGTAAATGATTTTGATATTTCACACACTAGATTTGGATATTATATTTCACAATTTGCACCAGATCACTTTCAATGGGAAACTTAGAATGACATGTTTTAAGCCCTAAAACACAACTTAACTAGTCATAAAAGCTAGTTTTAATATGTTGCTAGTAGTCACAAGGTAAACTAGTGTATACGTGCTTCACCTAGGCTGGACGCGGCGAAGATGCATGGCTCATTACATATATTGTATACATGTGTTTGGAGTTCAAAGTTAGAATGAGAAGTTTTTTGTAGCCATATATAGTTTGGTCTATTAATACTAGTATAGATGATGAGAATAATCTTATTATTATTGATCAATCGTTGATATAAAGTATATGATCGATGAAGAGATATGTATCTATAAGAACACAAAGAGTCCCAATTCGTAAATGGTAATATTCCTAATAATATAGGGAGGGAGAAAATGAATTCTAGCTTACCTAAAATACAGAATCCTAATAGCACCAACAACTTTTATTTGCAATTTTGATAAACGAAAACAAATACGAACTATTGGTAGTAAAATTTTCCTTATTGATTATATTATAACTAGTTAACTACATAGTATTAATATTATATTATTTTGTGGGTGGCCTTAGCTTGGTTCCTTCACTTAGGTAGTCTTACATGGGCAGGCAAAACAGCAAGGACTACAATGACATATTTCCAGCTTTCTGCGCTCCAATTCGCTGTAGAAACTCTTGGACAGGGGAGTGAAATATTGGTCTATTTTCGATTCTTTCACCACCTTATTCTCCTCGCTAATAACATCAACTTCTGCTAGCCCCAGTGCTTCCTTGTCCGATGAAGAGTTGCCGAGGTACAACATAACTGCAAACACCATAACAATAGCTACCACTGACACTCTGCTGCTATTCTTTGCCATACTTAGCTTCCTTCTCACAATAATTGTTTGTTATTTTCTATGTAAGATTGAGGTACACAATGTAACCAACCAAAGTATGTTCTATATATATATATATATATATATATATAGCCTTTTGTAATCGACAATATATTCCCTTTAATTTATACTATGCCTGCATGCAATTTCGTTTCATATGGTGATTGATTCCTTTGATGTTGAGGCCGGCCGCGGCCTGCATTTGTTGTCTATCTTTTGCTCTCTAATATATGGGTTAACAATGCTAATTATGTTGCTAACTGAAATTAATTTCAAGAAACATCATTATATTGGATCTAGCGATGAATTATATATTTTGAAACTTTAAGGTCATCATCAGAATGGAGATAAAACTTAAGAAGCACCCTGGCCTGCTGGGAATATATTATTCCGTATTATATTGAATATCATATCATGTAGAATGATTTATTGATTTAGTCAAAGGAGATATCTAACTTATCAGTCAAAGTCTAGCTTGTTTGACTAGTCAAACAACTAATATGAGTGTTTGATAAATAGCTTTTTGTAGTGGTTTTTTTTTTGTTTATATATTATTATATTTGATATCATGTATAATTTAGTCAATGGCAGATATCTAATTGATTTTGATATTTCAAAATTTGCATCAGATGATCGATCACTTTCAATGGGAAATTTAGAATGAGAGGTTTTACGCTTTAAGACACAACTTAACTAGTCATAACTTTTGTTGTTAGTAGTCACAAGGTACACTAGTGTATACATGTTTAACCTAGGCTGGATGCGGCGGAGATGACTCATTTCATATACTACATACATATGTGTTTGGAATTCAAACTTAGAATAAGAGGTTTTTGTGGCTGCATGTTTGATCTACTGATACTAGATAACAACACTAATTCTAGGAATAATCTTATTAACTATTATTGATAGACTCATAATATAAAGTACATGATGATGAAGAGAGATGTATCTATAGGAATACAAAAGGTCCCAAACAGGAATGGTAAATGGTAATGAGGGAATGGATTCTAGTGTGCCTAGAATATAATACAGAATCATATCATAATTAATAACACCAACAACTTTTATTTGTAATTTTGATAAACCAAAACACATACACGAACTATTGGTAGTAAATTTTTCCTAATTTTTTTTGACAACCAAATATGCATACTTATCATTAGTTCAAATCGTAAAGTACATCAATACAATACAATGAGGGAGAATGTGATCCCAAGAACATCGGGTTCAGACTGAGAGCCAGCCATTTTCCTTATTGATTATATTATAACTACATATAGTATTAATATAATATTGTGGGTGGCCTTAGCTTGGACGTTCCTTCACTTAGGTAGTCCCACATGGGCAGGAACAGCAAGGAAGGCAACGGCATATTTCCAGCTTTCTGCGTTCCAATTCGCTGGAGAAACTCTTGGACAGGGGAGTGAAATATTGGTCTATTTTCGATTCTTTGACCACCTTATTCTCCTCGCTAATAACATTAACCTCTGCTAGCGCCACTGCTTCCCTCTCCGATGAAGAGCTGCCGACGACACACAACATACCAACTGCAAACACCGTAACAACAACAAACACTGACACTCCCATATTCTTTGCCATCATTCCTTAGCTCCGATCCCTTCTCACTACAGTAGTTGTTGTTTTCTATCTAAGATTGAAGTATACTACCAACCAACGTATGTTCTGTGTATATATATATATATAGCCTTCTATTATCGACAATTCCCTTTAATTTATACTATGCCGGCATGCAATTTCGTTTCATCTGGTGATTGTTTGATTCCTTTGATGTTGAGGCCGGCCGCGGCCTGCACTTGTTGTCTATCTTTTGCTCTCTTATATATGGGTTAAAAATGGCTTATCAGCCAAAGTCTATCTTGTTTGACTAGTCAAACAACTAATATGAGTGTTTAGTAAATAGTTTTTTGATTTTTAATAAATTGAAAATAAAAAAGCTATGTTTTTTTGAGTAACTTATTGATATCAATTTATTTGCATTTTTGTTTTAAAAATCTAATTTATCTTTAATAGTTGTTGGTTATTGTGGTGTTTAATTATATTTATTAAATTTTTATTCAAATTTACATTTTTAAGAACTGCTTAAAGCCCGACTTCTGAATTGGCTCTTTGCCACCCCCACCACACACACGCACATAGTGTTAACGGGTATGTTGAATTGTTATTAACAACTTATGTTATTATATATTTTTTTAAAATGATATATTTATATTGAATTATTATTAACTATGAAATATTTCTTTATAGTTATAACAATATTAATAATAAAGCAAAAAATAATAGTTAAAAATAATTAATAATAACACAAAGATAATAATAAATTATTAAAATAATTTAAGAGTTAATTAAGTAAATAACACAATATATTTATATCCTTCTATATCATTTTATATGTAATAAACATTTAATTTGCCAAACACTTTTCTATAATCCGACCCGTTAATACTATCAATTGGTCAAACCAACTAATATAATCATCATTTAACCGCAAATTGCCAAACACCCTTTGTCAATTCACAGGATAATTAACCATTGCCTGGCAGGCCCATTGGATAGAAATATGTCTTCCATTAAATATTAATGTTATTAAATGTGAGCATTCAATATATTTAATTAGGCCACCCATGATATGTATACACTAGCTAGGTGTACAATGTAATAACTTTAGTACTAACTTTCTATTACAACAACATTTATTTGTAATAATTTTGATAAAAGAAAACATGTTGTATTCGTAGTATGTAATTAACATTTTTCTTATTTATCACATTAATATAAGTATATAGTATTAATATTATTTTATGGGTGGCCTTAGCTTGGTTCCTTCACTTAGGTAGTCTTACATGGGCAGATATAACAGCAAGGAGTGCAACTGCATATTTCCAGCTTTCTGCGCTCCAACTCGCTGTAGAAACCCTTGGATAATGGAGTGAAATATTGGTCTATTTTCGATTCTTTCACCACCTTATTACTGTCGTCGCTAATAACATCAACCTCTGCTAGCGCCACTGCTTCCCTGTCCGATGAAGAGCTGCCGACGACACACAACATAACAACTGCAAACACCGTAACAACAACTAACACTGGCACTCCCATATTCTTTGCCATGATTCCTTAGCTTCCTTCTCACTATAGTAGTTGTTGTTTTCTATCTAAGATTGAAGTATACAACCAACCAAAGTATGTTCTGTATATATATAGCAGCCTTCTACTATGGCTGCATGCATGCAATTTCGTTTCATCTGGTGATTGTTTAATTGGTTACTTTGATGTTGATGAGGCCGGCCTGCACTTGTTGTCTTTTGCTCTCTTATGTATGGGTTAACGATAATGCTTATCTTGCTAACTGAAATTTCAAGAAACATCATTATATATATTGGATCTACCGATGAATTATTTTGAAACTTTAAGGTCATCATCACAATGGAGATAATACTTAAGATTTAAGAAGCACCCTGCTGGGAATATATTATTATATTGGATATCATATCATGTAGAATGATTTTTTTATTTTTATTTTTTTGAAAAAATAACTTAACTTCATTAAAAACAGTGTTCAATACAAGAAGGAATAACAAAAAACCAACCAGACCAGATTGAGAACGAGCAACTCCAGTAAGAGCATGAGCCAGCTAAGCTTGTTATTCGCTGATAGCGAAATATAATTAATGGACACTATTTTAAAGTGTCGTTGAAGGTCCTGGCATTCACTACTAACAAAACCTGCATATGAGAAATCCGGTAAAGCATTACAAATGAGCCTGCAAACTATTAAGCAATTAGAAAATAATCAAATCTTAGTAAATCCCATATCCTTTGACCAGGAAAGTACCCGTAGTGCCTCTTTGATAGCCAAAGCTTCAGCTAAATGAGGGTCTTCTAAACATAGAGCCGGGCCATTTTTTGCAGCCACAAAACCTCCATTGCCATCTATGTATGTAGAATGATTTAGTTTAAGGGAGATATGTAATTAATTTGGATATTTCAAATTTACATCAAATCACTTCTAATATTATGGAAAACTCTACTATACAATGAAAGGTTTTTAACAAAATCACTCAATTCAACAATGTCATTTTCAAAAAAAAAAAAAAAAAAAAAAAAAAA
>NC_044924.1:8140260-8249056 GCF_003576645.1 Ipomoea triloba | reverse complement strand
AAAAAAAAAAAAAAAAAAAAAAAAACAATGTCATCATTAATATCAAATTTGATCTTGTATATATAATATTAGAAAGTGAATTATATATATATATATATATATATATATATATATATATATATATATATATATATATATATATATATATAAACAAAAAAAATAAAGTATTAGTTACGAAATGCTTCCTAGCTAGCTAATTCATATGTAAAACCATTAATCATTTCATGTACATGTTTTTGCAAAACTAGTTCAATATATAGGTAAATTGACTCTGATCTTGAGAGAGCTCAAGTAAAATTGTAACAGACCACCCCATAAAAAGTCAACATCAACCACAGAAAGTCTATTCAATTTTCACTTTGAATAATTTTCACTTCAAACCTTTTCTTAAAACTATATTTTTCTCTTTTAGGTAGTCATTATTTTCTATATATGTCATATCTGACTAGTCTCTATGCATTCGTTCAGACGATCAAATGAGCCAAGAAGCTATAGTATGTTATTGCATCCATTGACCATGGCCAGCCAATTGGTTGCTAGTGTTGATAACCTTTGTAGTCTTTATACATTTTGGGTATTTGAATAATAGCTTGGAAAGTCTAATTTGTTTGACTGGTCAAACAACTAATTTGAATGTTTTCAAAAAAGTAAATAGCTTTTTGACTTTCTATAAATAGAAAATGAAAAAGTTACGTACTTTGAGTAGCTAGCTTATTGATATCAACTTATTGCATTTTCATTTTAAAATCTAATTTATCATTAATAGTTGTTGGTTAGACATTGGAATTGACTCTTTGCTTAACACACATATATATAGTGTTAACTGTTATGTTGAATTATTATGATTATTAACAACTTATGTTTATTATATTTTTATTTAAAATGATATTTTTATATTGAATTATTATTAATTACATAATAAAACAAAAAATAATTAATAATAACACAACGATAACAATAGATTATTTAAATAATTTAAGAGTTAATTAAGTAAATAACACACTCTACTCATATCCTTATACATCATTTTATATATAATAAGTTAAGAGTAAACATCTAATTTACCAAACATATTTTTATAATCTGTTAATACTATCAATTGGTCAAATCAGCTAATATAATCATTTAATAGCAAATTGTCAAACACCTTTGTCAATTCACAGGATAATTAACCATTGCCTGACCGGCCATTGGATAGAAAGGAGATTCCATGCAACAATTACAAGCATATGTGATATATCCTCACATTCAATATATTTAATTCGACCACCCACGATGTGTATACACTAGCTAGGTGTACAACTTAACTTAGTACTAACTTTATATTACAACAACTTTTATTTGTAATTTTGATAAAGAAAACATACATGTTGTATTCGTTGTAACATTTTCCTTATTTACCACATTAATACAAGTATATATAGTATTAATATTATTTTGTGGGTGGCCTTAGCTTGGTTCCTACCTTCACTTAGGTAGTCTTACATGGGCAGAGAGAACAACAAGGAGTGCATCTGCATATTTCCAGCTTTCTACGCTCCAACTCACTGTAGAAACTCTTCGATAATGGAGTGAAATATTCATCTATTTTCGATGCTTTGACCACCTTATTGTCGTCGCTAATAACATCAACCTCTGCTAGCGCCATTGCTTCCTTGTCCGATGAAGAGCTGCCGAGGTACAACATAACTGCAAACACCATAACAACGGCTACCACTGACGCTCTGCTGCTATTCTTTGCCATGCTTATTGATTAGCTTCCTTCTTTCAATAATTGTTTGTTATTTTCTATGTAAGATTGAGGTATACAACGTAAACAAACTATGTTCCCTATATATAGATCAGACAGCCACCCAGCAACTTCTAAGTCGATTCCCTTCCAATATATATATATATATACCGGCCTGCTTGCAATATTCCCTTTTTCTATCATAGATTCTTTTGATGTTTGATCATTGTCTTTTGCTCTCATATAGGTTAACAATGCGTATCTTGCTAACTAAAACTTTAAGAAACATCCTTAGGAATTATCTATGAATTACTTTGAATATTAAATAAGGTCATAGTAATATTATATTTCTTTCAAAAGTAATACTACGTATTACATTTATTTTAAATTCATAGAATTGTAGACTTTAATTTGTAGTTACTTAGCTTGTATATATAATATATTTTTTTAAGTGTTGATTCCAAATCATCCAAAGGTAATTAACCAAATTTTTAAAGTTTTTACTTTTTCGTTTAAATGGTTGGAAATTTTGACTATGACTATTTCTTAAAATTAATAAAAGGTGGCTATTTTGCTATGCTTTTTGACCCGTTGAAAAGTTAAATGGTCTTTTATTTGGCTCACAAATTTTGGATAGTAACTGAGGACTCAAGTTGTTAATTACCTTTAAAATTTGGAGACATATTTAACATAAATTTTGTGATTGGAATAATAAATTGACTCCATCTTTTGAGTTGACGTCTAAAGTTTTAATTTGGCTGAAGTTTTCTTATTTTTAGTTGGCTAAAAATGTTGGTTGCTGCAGCTTAGCATGATTACTATTCTTTTGTGATCTCTGATCTAAAGCTTATTCATTTTAATTTTTTAAAAAAATATATACTTTAATTTGTATTTAATATATAGTAGTTACTTTAGTGAGCTTTTATCCTTTAGACCATGCATTAGTGTGGTATATATATATGTTAACATTCAATATATTTAATTCGATCAAACTCGATGTATATACATTAAGTGTACAACTTAACTTAGTACTAATTATTTGATTATATATTTTTCTATCATGACGCAACAACAACTTTTATTATTTGTATAATTTTAATAGACGAAAACACATATGAACTATTGGTAGTAGCACTTTCCTTATTGATTATATTATAACTACATAGTATTAATATTATATTATTTTGTGGGTTGGTTCCTTGACTTAGGTAGTCTTACATGGGCAAATATAACAGCAAGGAAGACAACCGCATATTTCCAGCTTTCTGCGCTCCAATTCGTTGTATAAACTCTTGGACAGGGGAGTGAAATATTGGTCTATTTTCGATTCTTTGACCTCCTTATTCTCGTCGCCTATAACATCAACCTCTGCTAGCGCCAGTGCTTCCTTGTCCGATGAAGAGCTGCCGAGGTACAACATAATTGCAAACACCATAGCAATGGCTACCACTGACACTGATCTGTTGCTATTCTTTGCCATGCTTATTAGCTAGCTTCCTTCTCACAATAATTGTTTGGTATTTTCTATGTAAGATACACAACGTTATGTTCACTATATATAGACAGCCACCCAGCAGCTTCTAACTTCTAAGTCAATTCCCTTCCAATATAATGTATATACTCGTATGCTTGCAATTCCCTTTGTCTCTCATAGATTCTTTTGATGTTTAGGCCTGCATTTATTTGATCATTGTCTTTTGCTCTCATAAAGGTTAACAATACGTATCTTGCTAACTGAACTTCAAGAAATACCTTGGGGACTATCTATGAATTACTTTAAATACTAAATTAAATAAGGTCATTAGTAATATTATTATATTATTTATTTTAAATTCATAGAATTGTAGACTTTGTAGTTACTTGTATATATAATATTTTTTTAAGTGTTCATTCCAAATCATTTAAAAGTGATCAAGATTTTAAAGTTTTTATTTTTTCAACTACCATTTAAAGTGGTTGAAAATTCTGACCACTTTTTAAAATTAATAATATATAAAAGGTGGCTATTTTGCTCGGCTTTTTGACCCGTTGAAAAGCTAATTGATTTTTTATTTGGCTCACCAATTGTGGATAGTAACGAATGACTCAAGTTGTTACCTATAAAGTTTAAAGACATATTTAACATCAATTTTGTGATTGGGATAATAAATTGACTTCATCTTTTGAGTTGATGTCTTAAAGTTTTAATTTGGCTGAAGTTTTGTTATTTTTAGTTGGCTACAAATGTTGGTTACGTTGCTGCAACTTAGCATGATTACTATTCTTTTGTGATCTCTGTTCTAATGCTTATTCATATTTTTAAAATATATACTTTAATTTGTATTTAATATATAGTTACTTTAGTGAGCTTTTATCCTTTAGACCATGAATTAGTGTTGTGTGTGTGTATATATATATGTGTGTGTGTGTATATATATATATATGTGTGTGTGTGTGTGTATATATATATATATATATATATATATATATATATATATATATATATATGTGTGTGTGTGTGTGTGTGTTGATGGTCTAGCTAGAATATTTATATTTTAATTTCAATAAAGAATTACTGTTGTACATATATGTTGATGGTCTAAAATATTATATTATTTTAATTTCAATGAACATATTTCTATTGTTTCAATAATAAAAAATAGTAATTAAATTATATTAATTCATTGTGTATAATCATCCTTGACAAAGGAATTGAGGCATGGGTCCAAAGTCAATTAGACCTAGAAAAGGGAAAGTCCATGAGTTATTTGGATATAAAAGGTATGGTCGTTGGAACTCATGGACAAGGTTCAGGGTCTAGACAAGGACGAAATAAAGTTAGGGTACGAATTGGGTTGATGAGTTAAAATAAAGGAGGTTGGAGTGCAAAAGTTAGAGGAGTTTGGGGTCAAAATGCAAAAAGACAGAAAGTTTAGGGTGTAAAAGGTGAGAAGGCATAAAGACCAAGGTCCTGTTTGGTAAATGGCTGTTAGCTGATTGGGTTGGCTGTTTGGGTTAGAAGGTATGATTTGTTGATAACATTGTCTGATTGTAGAAAGTTGTTTGATAAATTAGTTGTTAGCTGATGGCTGTTTGGTATAATTTCTTTTCTCAAAAAGCTAATTGAAAAGGCTGCTTTGAGTAGCCTTTTGTATTTTGGCATTTTGGAGTTACAAAAAACTTATTGGCCCTGTTTGATAAATAATCAGCCTATCAGCCAATTTTGGCTTATTTGACCACTATTAGTTGGTAAATAATAAGCTTTTTGTAACTCCAAAATGCTAAAATTCAAAATGCTACTCAAAGCAGCATTTTCAATTAGTTTTTTGAGAAAAGAAATTATACCAAACAGTCATCAGCTAACAGCTAATTTATCAAACAACTTTCTACAATCAGCCAATGTTATCAACAAATCATACCTTCTAACCCAAACAGCCAACCCAATCAGCTAACAGCCATTTACCAAACAGGACCATTATTTACCAACTAATAGTGGTCAAATAAGCCAAAATTAGTTGATAGGCTGATTATTTACCAAACAATGTCCAAGTGGCAAAAGGCCCAAAGTTGAGGAGGTGGGGTACAAAGTGTAAAATGGAAAAATATAAGGGGCGGATGGTGCAAAAATTAGGAAAGGGCCATGGGAGCGAGGTGGCTATGCACCAGACCGGCGGATTGTCTAATTTATTGACCAACTTGGCCACTAAGGTGGGAGTGTGGGAAGTAGGGGTACAGGAGTTAACAATGCATATCTTGCTAACAAAAACTTCAAGACACACCCTTGATTATTAAGGTACTTAGAATCAAAAGCACCCAAAATAAGTGATCAAAAATTGAAATTTTTAAGGTGGTTGAAAATTTTGACCACTTTTTAAACTTAATAAAATGTGACTATTTTTGTATGTTTTTTTACCCGTTGATAAGCTGATTGGTTTTTACATGTATTTGGCTCACCAATTGTGGATAGTAAATAACAATAACTCAAGTTGTTACTTTTAAAGTCTAAGGGCATATATATTTAACATAACATAAATTTTATGATAGTGATAATAAATTGACTTCACATTTTGAGTTGATCGGTGTCTAAGGTTTTGATTGAAGTTTTCTCATTTTGAGTTTGCTACAATTGTTGGTTGTTGCAACTTAACCTCATTACTGATCTCTAGAGCTTATTCATATTTTAAAATACTTGTATTTAATATATAGTTACTTTACTAAGCTTTGTTCTTTAAGCCGCCATGTATTAGTGTAATAGTGTTGTATATATATGTTGATGGGGTGATGGTCTCGAATATTTTTATTTTAATTTCAATAAATATCTTCCTATCGTTTGAATATGAAGGATCAAATATTAAATGATAATAAAATGCTCAGGTAAAAAGAGTGAGCAAATCTCACCTTATGTACCCGGCCACCTCGGTTCATCAACTAATGGAAGAGTTTTAGAAAAATAAAAATGCATGATTAATTTTATAAATATTGTAAATTTAATGTTAACTTTACAATATTTATAAAACTAAGGAGGAAGGACTATTTTAGTCCCTCAATTATACCAACATACTCTCTCAGTCCATCAATTATATATGTGATCCCATTTAGTTTTTAAATTGTTTGTTTGGTGTCTGGACAAAATAGGTGAACGGACCAAAATGCCTTCCATTTTAACGATGAGCAAACGGAATACCTAATGAGAGACTGAATTGGGTGAGTTTTGAAAGTCGAGGGATAACATTTGGTGCAATTGAAAGTTGAAATGTAAAATTAAGAATGACTAATAGTGGATGGACTATTTTGGGAAAAAAAATCTTAAATAAGTGTATATCTAAATTTTTATTAAACATTTTATAAAATGCTCAAATAATAATAATAATTTCTTTCAAAAAAAATTATTATTATTATTATTGTATTGCTATTGTTATTCTAACAAACCTGTATAAACGATTGCCACAGTCATCGGATCTTCCCGGGGAATTGGAATACTTCTTCTCACACACACAAAAGCGGTCTCACTCTCCGAAGCTCTCTCCCCGTTATCGTCGTCTTCCCTTTCCCCTCTTTCTTTCTGTTTCTTTCTCCTATAAGCATTGTGTTTCCTAGGCACTGCAAATTCATATATATGTATCCATTTCTTTTTTCTCTCCCTGTTTCTTCATACAGACTCCATCTCGGAAAGAAACGCACTAAAAAGTGTGGACAAGAAATTCTGCTTTCAATTATTCCCTCATCACAACAGCCTAATTCTGATATCATAAGGTTAATCCATTTCGAATTCTGCTATTTTCTTTCGATTTTTTCGTGTTTTGATCCCCGGATTGTTTACTGTTGGCATTGATTAAATGTATGGTATAGCTAATGTTAATCTCTTTTTTTCTTGTTTAATATATAATATGCAATATAGAATATAAATAGCCTAGACCACGGCTAAGTTTTACCAAATATCCACTTAAATTGTTGTTACCATGAGCTTTGAACAATATATCCACAACATAATTGTCATATGTACTGATTTTTCTATCAAAGGAACAATCTAGTTGTTAAAAGAAGAAAGAAGAAAAAGTACAGCTTCTTTGGAATCAGGATGGGAATCCAAAAAAAAAAAAAAAAAGGATGAAACTGCAATATGATCTCTTTTATTATTAATTTGAGATTTGTTATCTTTGGTGTATTAATTGTTAAGCTAATTGTAAGGTTATATGATTCCTTGTGGACTCAGAGTCTTATTGTAATTGGCCGTTAGCTAGGCAGTTGTGCTTTGAATACCATTATGTTGCACTAAAATGCTGTATGATTTGTTTTGTGTGCACCATTGCTCTAAAGTTCACATATTTGCTGTTTTATAAAGGATGCCTACTTCATAAATGATTTTTTTTTGAGAGAATTAATTTTTGTCCTTGATGTTATAATTGTTTCAATCCATTATTTTTCTTTTAGCTGTTGCTATTTTATGATTTTATCAACTATAAAGTAATACTTCCTAAATTCATGCTTTACTATCAATGTTGTCTTGTCTTCTTCTTCTTTTCTTCCATTTTCCATTACCATTTCCATGCTTCCTTATCATATTTGTTGTTGATTTGTATAGATATCTAATACTTGAAGGAGTACTTGCCATTGTTGGAAAACCCCGGTATTTAGACAATGTCAGTCAACGTGAAAGCCTTGGAACCTGCATTCCAGTCAGCAGGACAAAGAGCGTATCCTTTTCTACACAAAAACTTGATATGTTGGTTTGTTGGTCCTGCTGCATATATGATAACATATGCCGTAGTTGGGAAATTCCATGCATCATAGATTATCTATCTATGTCATTGATTATTTGGCCTTTTTAGATATTTTCACTTTTGGGTTGTCCTTAACTCAATGTAGTGGGATTGAGATATGGAGAATTGAGAATTTCAAGCCAGTTCCTTTGCCAAAATCTGATTATGGTAAATTCTACTCAGGCGACTCTTACATCGTCTTGCAGGTGCATGTTGCTTATTGATCTCATAATTTCTCTTCAGTGTAACTCTGTTCTTTAATATGGATATGGTTAAATAAAGAGAAAGTTATAAGATCTACTACTCAAAAACTCTCTGTATTTGCAGACAACTTCTGGTAAGGGAGGCCCTTATTTGTTTGATATACACTTTTGGCTTGGAAAGGACACTAGCCAGGTACTGCATTGTATTTTTCTTATTTCTATGTCACACTTTCATCAAATATATGTTTCCCCTAAGATTTTGAAAAATACATTAGGATGAAGCTGGAACAGCTGCAATTAAAACTGTAGAGCTTGATACAATTCTTGGAGGAAAAGGAGTGCAGCACAGAGAAATCCAATGTCTTGAATCTGATAGGTTCTTATCCTACTTTAAACCATGCATTATGCCATTAGAAGGGGGTGTTGCATCTGGATTTAAGACACCACAGGAGGAAGAATTTGAGACACGCTTATATGTGTGTAAAGGAAAAAGAGTTGTCAGGATGAAGCAGGTAAAAATTATCCAAAATGATTTCAAGTCTCATTCCAATGCTCCTATAATCTACCTTCGCTGTACTAGAAGAGAGTAGAATCTCATTTAACTTGTTACCAGGTCCCATTTGCTCGGCCCTCACTAAATCATGATGATGTGTTCGTTCTGGATACTAAAGATAAGATATATCAGTTCAATGGTGCAAACTCCAATATTCAGGAGAGAGCCAAAGCATTAGAAGTAATTCAGTTTTTGAAGGACACTTATCATGGTGGAGTGTGTAAGGTTGCTATTGTAGGCAAGTATTCCAAATCTTATACAATATTTTACACTTTTCATGTATATGAAATTGTGGCCATATAAATCAACTGTGTTCTGAAATTTCATTATTTTGCTTAACAGAAGATGGGAATCTACAAGCTGAAGCAGATTCTGGTGAATTCTGGGAGCTTTTTGGTGGGTTTGCCCCAATGGGCAGGAAGGTTGCTAGTGATGACGATATCATTCCCGAGAAAACTCCTCCTAAACTTTTTTGGTATCTTTTGAATTCCTTAAATTTTTCTTTTGATTGAATCTTTTTAACTTAAAATGGGTGAAGTTTCAAATTTGGCATGAGGTGAACTTAAATTTCCCAAACCTCAAGTTGGGACTCAAACTTCTAGCATTGGTATCCCCTATATATTTGTGAGCTTGATTTCAATGTCTAAGTAATTGATTGCAGACCAAACTTAAACCAATCAGTTAATAATAGCAAGCCCCATTCACTGCTCAATTCTATCTTTTTTCTCTATTTGGATGTAGAAATAAATTATGTAATTAATGTTACTGTTATCAACAGCTTTAGTCTAGTGATACCAGTTTTCTGCTATCATTCTTTTGGATATTACTCATTTGGTTATCTAGTGCATTGAACTTTTGTGTGTGGTGTTCATTTAGTTTCTGATACAGGATACTTATGTTCTCTTCTATTTCTGCAGCATTGCCGATGGTCAAGTCAATCCAGTAGATGGTGAACTTTCCAAATCAATTCTGGAAAATTCCAAGTGCTATTTATTGGATTGTGGTTCTGAAGTATTTGTTTGGGTTGGGCGTGCTACACAACTGGATGAGAGGAAAGCTGCGAGTCAAACTGCAGAGGTAGAAAGTTAGTCCTTGTATCTCTGTGTTAATCTGATGGAGTTTCTAATTCTTTCATGCTAAAAAATATCCTTAGGAATTCCTTGCCAAACAAAATAGACCCAAGGCAACAAAAATTACTCGGCTTTCTCAAGGTTATGAGACAATTTCATTTAAGTGTGAATTTGATTCTTGGCCATCTGCAACGGCATCTGCTCCTGAGGAGGGAAGAGGAAAAGTTGCAGGTATATGTGCCCACTATTAAGTTTTTGAGTTTTTTTTCTGTGAGGAAGTATGATTTAACTCCTCCTTCATCATGGTAGCTTTGCTGAAGCAACAAGGTGGTGGCATCAAATCTGGAACCAAAAGCACTACACCTGTAAAGGAGGAAGTCCCCCCTCTGCTTGATGAAGGTGGAAAAATAGAGGTGGTGTTATCTTCTTTGGCTTCATATTGCTTACCAAGTCTTTATTTCAATCTCTCTATTTCTATGCTAAGAGCTTCTTCCATTATCAGGTCTGGCGCATTGATGAGAATTCAAAGACTCCAGTTCCCAAAGAAGAATTTGGTAAATTCTACAGTGGAGATTGCTATGTAGTTCTGTACTCCTACCACTCTCATGAGAAGAAGGATGATTATTACCTCTGCTGGTGGATTGGGAAGGATAGCGTAGCGGTATATTTTTATTTGTTTTTAAATTATATATTGTATATTGTATTAGTGTGTCAGATTTCTGTTGACTTGCCAATACAACAACATTATTGAGGTTTTTGAAAGTTAAATCTTATGAATCCAGGAGGACCAGAGTATGGCTGCTGAATTGGTTACCAAAATGTTCACTACACTGAAGGGGAGACCTGTTTTGGTATAACTGAGTATGACTTTTTATTTATATGATTTATAAAACAGATTTCTGAGTGTAACACGGTTATTGTTTAGGGTCGGATATTTCAAGGGAAAGAGCCACCCCAATTTATTGCCATCTTCCAGCCCATGGTGGTACTTAAGGTACTTCCCCTCATATGTAATCACATTTGACAGCTAGACTTGGAATCTAAGAACTACTTAACCAAATTTATATTCTTTTATCAGGGTGGATTAAGCTCTGGATACAAGAACTCTATTGCAGGCAAAAAGGATGAAACTTACACTGCTGAGTCACTTGCTCTTATCCAGATATCTGGAACTTCTGTGCATAATAATAAAGTAGTTCAAGTTGATACGGTATGCTTATCCACCATTGAACATTTTCCATTATGGTTACTCTAAATTGTCTTAATGATTGAAAATATTTTTGAGGAGCCATGATTCTTGATTCCTTTCACCTTTTTTTTCTTTTAAAAGGTGAAAGGAATCAATTTTGTCTTTTCAGATCAATCTTCTCCTGAGAGTATTCTCAGATTTTAGATCTCCTTATAAGGCTTGCATGTTTCTTACAATATAGATGAGCCATTTCTGGATATTTTTATTGGTTTGGATGCCTGGGGGTGGGTATTCTTTTCAGGAAATGACCATGTTCAGTGAGGCGAACTAACAATTTTTTATTAGGCATTGTGTTACAAGTTACTGTGAATAGCTTCGCAGACATTTGAAATAGACTTCACAAACATACTTAAATTTATTAGTTCTTTCATTTTTGTTTTACCTTTCAGGAAAGACTGTCCAGTGAGGCCATTTTTTATTAGGCATTATGTTACAAGTTACTGTGAATAGCTTGGCAGGCATTTGAAATAGGCTTTACAAATGTACTTAAAACTTATTAGTGATTTTGTTTTTATTTTACCAGGTGGCAACGTCACTCAACTCTAATGAATGTTTTCTTCTTCAATCTTCCTCAATGTTCATTTGGCATGGAATCCAAAGTACCTATGAGCAGCAACAGCTAGCTGCAAAGATCGCTGAATTTCTGAAGGTAAGAATTCTTTTGAAGAACTTTGTGGACAAAAATAGGTTGAGGTAAAAAAAATAGTACCTCATAGGTCATGCTTGGACACTTGGCAGCCAACTGAATTTCTTTTACTTGTAAACTGTAGTATATTCTAGTTCGTACCACGTTATGTCTAATTAAATTGGTTTACTTTCAAAAAAAAAAAAAAAAACCCTCAGCCAGGGGCACCTGTGAAACACACTAAGGAAGGAGCTGAAATCTCAGCTTTCTGGGCTGCTCTCGGCGGTAAAGAAAGTTTCACCAGCAAGAAAGCAACTGTTGAGGCTGTTGTCCGTGATCCTCATCTGTTTACATATTCCATCAACAAAGGTGCATTGTGAAGTACTTGTCATCTTTTATTTATTTTTGTTGTATTTCATTCAAGAAGGGTGTGTTTCCACTGACATTTTTATGTAATAATCTTTTTTTCTGTCCTATGAACCTCCAGCCGGCAAATTTGAGGTATGTTCTAGAACTTGGGCCTAACATTCTTGAACTATTTCCATGCATTAATAGCTTTATAACATGGTTCTTCCCCAACCCCAAAACCACTTCTATCATATGTTTAGATCAAGGAGGTGTACAACTTTTCTCAAGATGATCTGTTGACTGAGGATGTCTTACTCCTAGACACACATGCTGAAGTCTTTGTTTGGCTTGGTCAGTTGACTGACGCCAATGAAAAGCAAACCGCTTTTGAAATCGGGCAGGTAACATATGGTTTCTCACATTTCTTATGATGAATTATAGCTATTCAATATTGTCTTCAATGGCCATTGGTTTACTTCATTGCAGAAGTACATAGACCTGGCCGCATCTTTGGATGGATTATCTCCTAAAGTTCCATTGTATAAAGTCACAGAAGGAAATGAGCCTTGCTTCTTCACTACATTCTTTACTTGGGATGCTGGAAAAGCTATTGTATGTTTCAAAATCTCTTATTTTGGTGTTATGTGTACTTTCATCCTTAAATAATTTATCTAAATTGTTAGCTCGGGGCATGTGAAAATATTGTTGTTTCATATAATGTAATTCTTATTTATTTATTTCAAATACCAAGTCTTTTATTTCACTCCCTAACCAGGCACATGGAAACTCATTCCAAAAGAAGATGTTTCTACTCCTCGGTATTGGCCATTCTGCAGAGGTAAAATTGCTAGACTTCATTTTCATTTCAACACCTTTTCTACAGTTGTCATTTTGAATATTAAAATTGTGGCACAATCAGGGAAAATCCGGTGGGAATCAGGATGGACCAACACAAAGGGCTTCTGCATTGGCTGCTTTGAACTCTGCATTTAGTTCTTCATCAACAAAACCTCCTTCACCAAGACCAACTGGGTCATCTGGAACACAAAGAAAAGCTGCTATAGCGGCTTTATCTTCTGTTCTTACTGAGGAACAGAAGCAGGCAGGTAAAAATACATTACCAGAAGGAAGTCCTACTGGTATCAGAATCTACCTTTGTTATTTCTAGTAACACGAGCATATTCTACTACAGATTACTTGTTTCTATTCTCATTCTTTAGTTCTTTTTTAAGTTGAAGATTTGCATAGTATGACATGGTTGCAAATTTTTGCAGCTGAAGAAAATGCTGATGCTGAAGATGAGGCAGCAGCAGCAGCAGCAGCAGAAGAAACCGGTGAAGCAGATGAAGACGATCACGGTGGGAATACTGATAATCTGCGATACACTTATGATCAGGTGAAGGCTAAATCTGAAAATCCTGCTGCCGGGATTGACTTAAAGCACAGAGAGGTTTGTGGCTAAACTCTCAAACTACATTTATCTATCTGTCTTTCCTTCGATTCCAATTGTTGTTACTGTGATCGATTTTCTTCTTCAGGCTTATCTCTCTGATGAAGATTTTGAGGCCATTCTTGAAATGCCAAAGGAAGCCTTCTATAAGTTGCCCAAATGGAAACAAGATCAGCTCAAGAAGAAAGTTGATCTCTTTTAGAGGACCAAAGATAAACCTGCTGCAGCCTCTCTCGCTTTTACTCTCCATTTTCCAGAATAACCTTTTCACCCATCTTATACAGTGGCTGCTTTTGAAGAGCTTTTTTTCACCTTTTTTTTTTTTTTTTTCCGGTTTTGAATCTCCAGCTTGTGCTGCTGTTTCTGCCATGATATGAAGATTGTAGGTACATGGCAGGCCAATTCTTTGTTTTGTTTAGTACAAAAGACTTTAGCTTCAGGTGCCCTGAAAAAACAGATTGGGCCCTGATAAAATGCTAGTCTTTCAATACTACTTGTATGAAATTTGTAGTGCAGAATTTAATAAAATTCAATAAATTTTTGCCATCATTCTTTTTTAATGTTATTACATTTTTTTATTTTTTATTTTTACAGAACTTAATAAAATAAATAAATAAAAAGTACATATCATCTCTGGCAGAATATACACAGATATATAATAATGAATGAATGATGGAAGATATGATATCCATTCATGTGATAGAAGCTTACCTAACAGATTGTCATCCTTCATTATATCCCACGTAATGTAAGTGTAAGCTGACAAAATAGCCCCCATGCCCATGTGGCCGCCCTTTCCGTGCGCCATCGCTTCCTATTTCTACTCATGTACACATTTACCAATCAAATTTGCATACCAACATTTGAATCAAATATCACCTTTTATCATATGTTAAATTAATGAAAAATATTTGTATGTATTTTTGGTTTTTGAATTATATGATAATAAGAGACTCAGTCTTTATATCATATGAAAATAATAGATAATTCTGTTAAAAGTTATTGTCACTTTTCGTAAATTTAGCTGATTAAAACTAGTAGTGACAATGTGGACCACTAACCTCCATTACACTAATAAATTTTTGAATTTTGACAGACATGTTAAGAATGTCCAAAAACACTACTTTACTAACAACTCAACAATTAGAAGTGATATAGAAAATAAATAATTTTCTTTATTTATTTAAATAAATAAAAATCTCATAGTGCAGTGTTAGCATACCTGACAATCCCACAGTGGCAAGCATTAATATAAAAATCACTGCAACTACTGCAGGTGTCAACCTGGTTTTCTTTTCTTTAATTAAGTTTTGTCCAACACAAATAAATTATTTGTAGCCTTCATGGCTTCATGTGAGTGATTTTACCCCAAATGTGAAAGTTCATGGAATCTTCCAAAACATATATAATTGTACGTTCCAGAGGAAATTTTGTAGCAATCATATGATTGAATTGGTGTCGGCTGCTATTAAAGAAACTAAGAGATAATCTTCCAAAACATTAATAATATTCATTAGCCTCACATGTTTGCATTAGGAGGAGTTGCTTTCAAGTATGTTTTTGAAGATTAATACAATGTAATTTTCACTTTTGTAGTTTTCCTATCATTGCACATTATTTTATTCAAAAAATTAAGTGTCCACCCAAAACCCAAATTTAAAAAAAATATAAAAAATAAAAAGTTTAGTCCATTAGTTTTGATGGTGATAGTAGATTTAATCCTTAAGTTCTTTATGTTTTTAAAGAAGTGGCAAATTTAATTTCTAATATCAGGGTTAAGTTCTTAAGATTGAATCAAATTGTCACTTTTTTCTTAATTTTTAAGAACTAAATTTATAGTGAAACAATGTGAGATAATTGGTAAGTGAACTGCTAATGCAACTATAAGGTATCTCGAGTAAAAAATGTGTTATATTAAAGAGTTCTTTCAAATTAAATTAAAATTCATTTACAATAGTATACATATTTGAGAAACTAAATCCAAACTAATAAAACTATAAGAAGACTAAACATTTCCTCAAAGTCACCTCATAGTTTTGAATCCATTAGAAATGGCCACTTCAAAAAGGAAAAGATAAAGGAAAGGAGTTGAAAAATGAAAAAAAGTGGGACATTTATTATTGTCGGTGGCTCATGGGATAAGGCCATGGCTTTTATATGATGAAGCACTCGAAGCTCAAGTGGGCCTAAACCTAAAAGTTTTAACAATCATCCCCCTATACACCCTTTCGGCCTTCATTATTATTATTATTATTATTATTATTATTATTATTATTTTGTTCTTATCTGACCTCTACAATAAATAAGATATTGCTATTTACTCATAATTGATTTACAAAAAAGTGCGCAGTCATTGATCAAAAGTGTGTACTCGCCTTGTGATTCTAACCCGTAAAAGATCATAAAGAGGTAAATCAACTTTAGTTATATGTAATTGATCTAATCAAATCAAATAAATTAATAAAAATTATTATATAGAGTTAAACATGAAATTTTATAGTTATTAAGATAATTATTCAACTAATTTATTTAAGATTGTCCAAAAAAAACAAGTTAATTCTATTACTATTCTTGGAAATGTCATCTGCGTGGAGTGAAGTCCACTTTATGTCAGTCCATAAAAAGAAAAATAATTTTGCAATAAATCAAACAGATTCTTTAAAATTAATCCATAATTGGCATTAATTTATCCCCAATTACTTGTTGCCAACACGTTGCTTGAGACTAGAGTCTAGAGATCATTAATTAGTTATTACTCCTTATGGGGTTATAGTTTAAAATTAAAATTGTATTTGGATTATTCAAAATGTACATTTATTCTATTTGTAACGAAATAACTCAAATAAGACGTGTGATACTGGTATAAATACCTAATGATTTCTTTAAAAATTTTATAACTGATATATGTACTATTATAACGAGTTAATACTATCTGATTTCCTTCGAGTATAATGATTTTGTCACCACGTTTAGTCTTAAACTTTCAAATTGACCACATGTGACCATTCGACTTTTAAATTGTTACCTTTTGTGGTCCAAGTTAACCATTCATGGTCCTTCAACTATCAAAATTAGTGTGTCCCCTTACTTGTTACATTTGCTCAGCTTTATACTGTACAATGGTAATGCCTACAATAATGGGCACTAACGGCCTCTTAATAAGTGCAACGATTCTCCTCCATAAGTATCAGACTCCTCAGTAATTGTTATGCACTCTCTTCCATAACTGTTCTTCGATGAGGCGATGTCCTACTAAGTGCATTGAACTCTAAGAATTGTTCGTTTCATCTACTCCTGCTTCACTGTTGACCGTTACCAACTGACCGTATTGATTGTTTTGACTGTTTTGGGTCAATCCAAATGTGCTCCGAGTCGGGTCCGATGACTAATCCAATTATTCGGCCGTCACCCGCCTCCTACTCCCTAACTGATGAGAGCATAACAGAGTCAACCAGGGGGTAGTGATAGTGTATACTCATTGAATATCCCGTCAGTTAATAAATCATCAATTCCCACTATTCAAACGATAGCTTTACAATGGTGCACCTCTCAATTGTGATCTCAAATTATGTGATTTATGATAATGCTACAAATTTTCAAATTTATTAAATACTAATAATTTTTTTTTATAATATTGATTAATAAAAATGCCTACTATTATAAGTAAAAAGTTATTATTAGAGAGAGAGTTGGGAATACATATGATTGAACAAGATGATAGTGTCATTTTTTCGAAGTGATCCCTCTTATTGTTGAGTATATAATATATAAATATAAATATGTACTTCAACTGTCAGTTTAGATTTATACTTAAAACATAATACATATTTGAATTTGATATCATCAGAATCAACCTCATTTGCAAAAGCATAGATTCGGATCTCCACGACACTTGAAGAGATTACACCCACAATTTTTATAGTGCCGAAGTGTGAGAGTGTGAGACCTCGAGAGCAAGAGATTTCACCTTTTATATTCAAGAGAGAACGCCTGATCCGCACACTTGAGGGCGTGTCGAAGATCTAATTTATATGCAGTTGTCAATTGTCATTACTTGAGAAAGAAGTTAATTGTGTATCTACGTTAAGGAATTGTTTGGCTGGCTGGAATTGGCTGGCAGAGGTAAAAGTGGGCATTTAATACCACGTTTTCATCGGCCCCTACTTGAGGCTTTTTCTTCATTTCTTTTCTTTTTAAAATGCCATTTTTACAATAATTAACAATTAAACAACTATAATAAGTAGTTTATCAACTTTTTAATAAAAAAATTATTAATTAGTTATAAATAATAAGACTCAAATAACCCATATGAAATTCAAATCGAGAAATCCAAGCTTAACAAAATAGGTAAAAGTTATGGCTTTAGCTCATTAATTAAGATTACTCCAAAAATTTTGAGGGTAAAAACATTTTTCGCACAAATTTACACAAACTTCATAAAATATTTCAAAGTTGTTTCTCTAATTTTAACTTTACTTTAAAAATTAGTAATATATATATATATTGGTATTTTTTTCACATTTTTTGTATCCTACATTTTTATTTCCTATTCTATTGTTTCTAATGCAACATAGACAAACATTTAGAAACGAATAAATGTTGCATCCTCCAACTAAATCATTTCTTGATTTTACTTTAGACATATCATGATATTATTATTATTACTATTATTATAATTTTTTCATATTTAATTAGTACAAATTTTTATTAACAATCATTTCATTGGTAAGTACTAAGTAGTGAATAAAAGTTTTTAAAAATTATATTTTTTTTTATACTATTGATCCTGTTACATGTAGTATTTGTCTCTTAAAAAATATGTTTTAAAACATATAAATAATGTCATATTAGAAAATAAATATTATATCTTGATTTTAATTTTAAACAAAATAGTTTTATCTAACAATCTTGATTTTATTATTGCAGCATGAAAACGCGGTGTAAAAGCTCAAAATCACGTGGGTTAATGAATGCAATTCCCAGGATATCCGTGTAGTTGCTGTTGCTTCACATTCGCTCCATGACTCTCTTCTTTAATTTTCCCTCTACTTTTCAAACTTTGGGTTTTTAACATTCAAAAACCATTTTTAAATTCTAAATATAGTAGTGAAATGAGTAGAACATGATTTTTGTATTTATTGTAATTTATCTTTGTTGTTTAGTTTGAATGCTATTACACAGAAACAACATTTTATCATATGTATATTGTTAAATTAGGGATTTCCTCGAAACCCGTCTAAAAAAATGCATCTTAAACTTTATTGAAATAAAACAAAATTATTATATACAGAGTAGTAAAGTTCAGAAGCAAAAACTTGGTTAATAACTTAATATAAACTATTGCAATTTGGTTGATTGTTAGATTAAAAAAAAATCTATTCGATGGATAATAAGTACGGAGTAACATGTTGTGCTTGAACATAAGTATTAACAAAGTTGACTCATATACATATATGCCTTGTTAAGGTCAGAGGATTGAAATTACAAATATGAACATGAATTTGTAACATGCTGGTGTGACACAAATCGAGACAATAACCTATTAAAATTTTAAAGTGAAAAAAAAAAAAAAAGTTGTGACCGACATAAGCTAGATATTTTACGTCCATTGTCGCAAATTGCAAATTTTCTAAAGAAGATTAATAATGGTATGAAATTTTGGTTGTTATAAACATGTAAAAGTTGACGGGTCGGAAACGTGAAGTTGGGTCATAAACTCCAACATGGTAGATCACAATCCAAACAATACATGTGGAAAGTGAGAGTTTGGATATAGTTCATTCAAAAATACCACTTGGAATGTCACAAATTGAAATCTCATCTTATTTGAATATAATTCTGAAACTTTTGGTTAATTGAAAGATCAGCCAATAAAATGTTATTCGACACATACTATGAAAATGTTAAATTATACTAACAAAATTAAATCAGCCAATAAATTTGTGACAGGTAACATGAACAGATCAATTGGTCACATAGTTAAAATTTAATAGGAAAAACTTTTTAAAGTAAGGAGCTCCTGCACAAGTAATAAGCAATGTTCAGCTAAGTTATCAAAATTTACATATTGGAGCATAGGGACCCTTAGGGTCTAAGATTCGCCATTTTGAGGAGAAAGTAAATTATGGCAGTAAAATATTCCTTTTTTTTTTTCCAATCTCCATCCATATTTAACCGATTTGGAAGGGGGGGTGATGGACAAATTCCCATAAATTTACAAAAAACACCACTATTGTTGTCCACATTGATAAAATGAAAATTAATTCTAAAAAAAAAGAATGTGGTACTAAAGAAATTACACTATGGGCCTGTAATTTTTTTTTTTTAATATTGTTCGTGTGGTAACTGTAATTATTCCTTGTCTACTAACAGTCACTATAAACAGCAGAATCTAAAGAAAATGAACATAAATATTTCAAAATTGAAGAACTCACATCACCATTACTACTGCCACGCCTAACCAATGATAAATTTGATGTGGATGAGGAAGAACCTGTTCTTGAATTCAACCCAGTGAGTGAACTCAGTTCCGGTATCGACTCGGCCGACACGATCAAATTTATGTTCTTCAGTACGAACTCGTTGCCGACGAGTTGGTTTAGGAGACCCGACTCGTTGATCGAGTTCTTCTTCTTGTGTTGCATTGCCGCCCGGACGATCTCCGTTAGCACCGCGTTTGATAATCTCCGGACCCCTCTTGATCCGCCCATTACGATTGCCGGGCTGACGGGTTTCTGGTGGGAGGGCTGGGTTTTCCGGCCGTGATTGGGCGGCGCCGGCGTGGTGAGGGTTGATAAGTGGACTGACTCGGGGCTCCGGCTCCTGAGTCGACTCAGTGGGTCGCCCAGAAGGAGAAGCTCTTTTGCGTCCACTAAGATGAAGTGCTTGAAATTTCTTCTGAGTCGGCCGAGTAGCATAGGGTAGCAAGCCCATCTCCTTAGACTCATTGGGACTTGGTGGAGAAACCCGGCCAAGGAATTCTCCGGGTCGAGCTCGTCAACGTCGAAACTCACCACCGAGCCGTACGACAACCGAGTCGACTCGGAATCGTCACCTTCCAATTCCTCGCTGGAATTGCCTTTTCTTTTCCGTCCCCAGATTGGCTCCCCGCTTTCCCTCTCCTTCTTGACCGAAATCTTGAACTGGGCCGAGTCGAAACTCGTGGAGTTTCTATCCCCGGCGCCGTGAACGAGTTTCAAGAACGACTCGCTCTCTTCCACAACCGCCCTGTCGAAAGCCGCCGACTTCGCCGGAAAAATGAGCAAAAGATCCGATTTTGAGCACAACCCAGACCGGAACAAAAGCCGCAAGAACAGCCTGAGTTCATGCACAGTGAGTGACTCAACTGCATGAGCTACAACAAGGTCATTCATCGCCCTGGTACCTCTCCGGTACAGAGTGCCCATTCCCTGCAATGCGTGCTGGAAAGCCAAATTTTTCCATAGCTCCAGCGACCCAGAACGCCAGAAAGACGAAGAAACCTTTCTGGAAGAAGAAGTAGAGAGCTGTCTTCTGGGGTGGAAGTGGGAAGAAGCGGCGGTGGGTTCAAAGGTGGAGAGAGTAAAAAGGAGGAGAGTGATGAAGATGAGAAGGGCGCAGATAGAAATGGTGGATTGGGCGGTGGAGAGAAGGTGGGTGGAATTGGAGCGACGGAGCAGAGCATTAACGGCTCTCTTCCTTATAATGGGGGCGCCGCCGCCGCCGGCGGTTTCATCTTCCGGGAAGAACACAAACAGGAATCCCATTCCCCTGCCTTTACTACCTTCACTGCTACTACTCATCTTCACAGATCACTTTTCCCTCTCTCTCTCTCTCTCTCTCTCTATCTCTCTCCAGCTAGCTTTACATATATAAATGACTCTCTCTCTCTTTTCTCTCTCTTCTCTCTCTCTTGATTATGTAGATAGCTAAGAATTTAATCTCTCCATTATTGGCTTTAATCTTCATCATAGAAAGTAGGACCTTTCTGAAAGGAAAGCAGAGGCACAGGTCCGGAAATCTAATATTTTACTAGTAAAAGATATCAATCAACATATAATCTAATTTGTAGTTTTTATATTAAGTTAATTAATTAAGTTTTTAACTTATGTAAACACATACGAATTTAAATGCAAACTTCTGTCCATAAGTAATATTTTTCTATTAAAAGTGAAAAAGACATATTTAGTACTTTACTTCTACCTCAAATATACAATTATAAATTCAATCTATCTCTTATTATACTGTCCGAAGTTACAATTTTAGTAATTATTTCTTAGGTTTGAACCAATCTCTTTTATTAATTTAAGGGAAAAGTGAACGACTACTCGCACCACAATTGTTATACCGTGGAACGCGATCTATAATGCATTGTGGACTATAGTCACAATACGACGTCATTTTAATATGTGGGAGAAACGACTCTCGTAAATCTCATACTACAGTTCATCTCAACTGATACTGCAGTTGTGTGGAGGCCGTTTCATTAATCTGGAACTGTAGTTGTGTTGAAGATGAACTGCAGTTGCGCGGAATGAATGTCGTTTCATTCGACTGTTTTCATTAATCAAAACGACGTTGTTTTGATGTGCGATTCACAATAGTAAAATTTGCGACCAACACCAACCAAACTAGTTATTAAATACTACTACTCAGGATTTATTAGTCAATATTGAGATATACTCGAGTGTGTATATATCAGTTTTAATTAGATCCGGGATTTTGTTTATAAATCAATTAATTATTAAACACAGTGTTTATGTGAACACTGTTGAGACAGGAGAAAATTATTGGGAATTTAATAAAAATCTTCACGGAAAGGGGAGGAGTGAGTGGAGCGTATACACGGGGCTCTTCATTCTGAATTTAAGGGTGGGTAGTGTTGCGCACAGCGTCGGTGGATGCCCTCAATTTCTATTCTATAATAATTCAGAATAGGAATAACAATTGTCTCCAAATTAGACATGCCAATGTATGATACCATTTGTTAACATGACATAAAATCACATACAAAAAAATAGCGGGTTAATATTTAATTTTGACATGTCTCGAATAGGGATGACAGTCTTAACTCAAAATCAATGTCTTAGTTGAAATTTTAAACAATTCGAGAATCAAATTAGTTAAAATTGAAAGTTATGAATTATTGAATTAATAGTTGAGAAATAATTGAGTGAGCAAAATGATGATTTTCCATTTAAATATTATAATTACATACTGCGTATTTTATTATAAGAGAGTCTACTAAGTTTTGATATTTATACCATTATTATACTTGTGTAGTTAACAAAGTTATAGAAGGATAAAATAGTCCTTGTGGGTTAAACTTTGTTACCAATGGTTGTGGGAAAAAAAGATACCAAAGATAAGAGAGACTTTTTTTTTTTTTTTTTTTCATATTTGAGAAGTTCAAGTTCCATAAGAAATTGTTTTTCATGAATCAAACATAATAAATATCAAAAAATTTCAACTTTTAAGAAACTTAATCCCTTATCAGTTTATTTCTAGCGAACCAAACGGACAAGGAATTCATTTCTATTAGGGGGTGTTTGGTTGGATGAAAAACATTTTACATGGAAAATGTTTTCCTTAAAGTGGGGGAAAATGGTGTTTTATGTTGTTTGGTTGGATGGAAAACAAATTATATGGGAAAAAGTTTTCCTTAACAATGAGGAAAATGTTTTCCTAGCAAATCTTAGGTATTTTGTTTTCCATGGAAAACTTTTTCAATGGAAAACTAGTATCACAATTCTACCCTCACCCTACTTTATTAATTACTCTTTTATTATTATTATTATATTATTATTGTGTAGGGTTATATATGTCATTATACTCATTATTCTTTACCATTTCAAATCCAACCAAACAATGGAATTTATATTCCCAGTAATTTATTTTCCACCAACCAAACAATTGAATCTATTTTTCTGGTAATTTGTTTTCCATGGAATTCGAATTCCATTTCCTTCTAATATTTTCCAGCGAACCAAACGAGCTGTTTAGAGTGACAATCATGTGAGACCGTGAGTTCATGAGACGGGTCGAACCAATATGAAAATACAATACTTATTCTGAAAAATGTAATATTATTCAATAATAAAGAATAAAGTGTTTATTACTTATAAGAAAAAAAGTAACACTTTTGAAGAAAAATGTAATATTTGTAAATCAAGATGTAAAAGTATTATATTTTTCTTCAAAAGTATTGCACTTTTCCATTATAAATAGCAAATACTTTATTCTGATTAGTATTACATACATTTTTCAATATAAATAATACGGAGTACATTTTGATACTGACCCAACATATATCAATATATCACGAACAATTACCCGTGCGATAATCTGACACAAGTTTTTGTCTTTCTTTTAAAGAGTTAATTTCTTTTTTGGTCATACTGTTATTGGCGTGTTTCCAATTTTAGTCTGCCTCAGTTATTTTTGCCACATTGAGACCACATTTATTAAACGTGTTCCACTTTTGGACCAAAAAAAGGAATTCACTCTCTTTTAAATAAAGACCTTGTGGTCTAGTGGCACCCGACTTACACTCTCATATGGATAGGAGTGGTTCGAGTCTCAGTGGATGCAACTGTTGACTCTTTGTGCTTCAGTAGGTTGATAAAGCAACTATAAACAGAGTCAGTAGTACTCAAAAAAAATGGGAGGAATTCATTTTCAATTAGAATAAAAATTTCACCGACCAAATAAGATAAAAAAATATATTTTTTTCTTCAACTTTATAAAAAATATTCAAGAAAACTATTTTTTTTTCTCAGAAGTAAACAGGCAATTAGTGGCAATCTTTGTAGGGACGAAGAATCCATGCTGATGCAGGAATGATGAAATTAATTTCCAAAATCTTGAGGAGGGACAGAGAATATGCCCCTTCTTGCCATCTATGGTTAAAAGCTACTCCAATTTTTAGATGCTATATTTTTATTCTTTCCTTATCCAAATTCCAAAGTGCCAATATTACTTTTTTTTTTTCCTTTTTTTTTTTAATTTGAATTCCAAAGTTTTAAAATCTTTTACCGACCAAGGTCACAAAATAAATTTTATACCCACATATTTAATAGTGTTTTCAAATTTTCTTGTAAATCGAAATACAAATTTTAATATTTTTGAAAAAAAATTCTTCGTAGCCGTTTAACAGCCGGGCCCCCTTCAGTTCCCAGTTGTTCAATCATGTAATTACAATGGTCATAACTTCTGTATAACAATTCTCATGTTTCATACCAACCAAAAGTTCAGTGTCAGACCATACTTAAGGAGAAGACCGATTCCGATCTCATTTTAATTTGTTCCTACTCCTAATTATTGACTCTAAAATTGACTCCTTTAGTCCTTTACTAAATTATGTTCCCTATGTTTTATTAATTAATACCGGATATAAATCATACATTCATACTTAGAAAAGTATATGCTATTGAGAGTAGTAACACTAGCTAGTTTGTGTTTTCCAATCAAATATTACATTACTCACTTATCTTATAAACCTTACAAGGTGTTTGATTGAATATAATTTGGTTGCAATTGAATTGAAATTTGTTGAAGTACTAAATTACATTATTGATTGGAGGGAATTGCAATTCTCTCTATTTACTGAATTGCAATTCATGACCCCTCCCCTATAAATTGTAATTCAGAATTAAACTGGGGAGTGTGAAGGCATTTTAACCTCTGTAATTTAAATTCTTAATTTATTCTTGCATTATTCTTTTACTATGGATTTTATAATCTATATATCTTAGTCACTAGAACCTTAAGATTGTAACGATAGGACCGGTAAAAATTAAAAATATAGCATTAAGCAAATAAGGTACAGTACACTTAACCTTTAATTGGTTCAGTACAGTGTTTTATTTGATATTATAAATTTGTTTAATGCGGGTTGAAATGGACAAGCTACCTCAAGTGAAGGGGTGGCCCCTCTTGTCTGGTTAATGGAGCAAAACGAGAAAAGTGGGAGTCATAATCACAACATCATGGTATCGTAGAAGTTTCCAACATAACTACTGTATGTGACATGTGTAAAATTTAAGGGAGTAGCCAGTAGCCAGTAGCTAGCTAGCCAGCCCATCCACATCCAGTGAGAAAAGCTGAAGCCAACAGTGCAGAGGCATGCAATGCAGTCGGTTGTTACGTGGGGCTTTTGCTAGCTACTTTGGTCTGCGCCAACCCAACACTGCATTCATTATTATGGTTCGAGTAAATGAGTAATCCCATATATTTATATATATGCTCCTCCTTCAATTCACTTATTAACTTGTTTGGTTTCTTGGAACATGGATGGACTGGCTGGTAGCCAGGTCAAACACGTACTCTACCCCTCTCGATGCATGCATCTTCTTGTTTCTTTCTTCCTGTCTTATCTTGCGCTCTAATTTACTTAACATGGGGGACTTCTAATTCTTTATGCTACTCAAAAACCCTTTTAAACATATATATTTGCCTATTTGGGCTAACTCTTAGCTTCTTTGTTGTAATCAAGATTTCAGTTGTATAATTATTGAGATTCATTTTTTTTTATTTTTTTTTTTGGATTAGCTAGTAAAACTTAAAAAGGGTACGATGAAGATAACCAATAGTTACATTTTGTGAGTTTTTCAGAATTTTTATTTAGTGAGAGAGAATGATCGAAAATAAAAGAGAAAGAAAGAGTTTGCTTGGTAAATACAAGTATATATTTTGTGGATCGTGTCAAAAAAAGAAAGAGAAAAAAGAATTATGTTGGCCGATGTTTTACCCTTTTAAACGGTGACGGTCACATCGCCCGTGAGCACGCAAACAGTCACATTTACGTATTTTTTATTCTCTCTCCTTTATTTGGCAAGTAAAAACCTTTCACAAAAATCCATCTATTAGTGATGCCCTAAGATAAATTATGTTAGAGGTTTGGGTTACTCAGCTTGATTAAGCATATTTAAAGAAAAATTAATAGCATGGTAACTAACATAAACTAGTTAGACAATTAACTTGATAACCACAAAGTTCTAAATTCTAGATTGAGCTCAAAATTTACTTGATTAGTTAATTATATTTACGAGATTAGTCTTTATAAATCATATTTTCTTACCACTACTGACTCAATTACATTGTAATATCTGTTCATACATACTTTCTCAACTTGTTAAAGTACAAAAAGTCAATATTGTTCTTTTCTCCTCCCAAACAGCATGGTTTTGTGGCAACAAAATTTATATAAATTTCATTTATAAGTGTATCTACTTATGTAAATTATTAAACACTATATTAATCATACAAAATTTAAATTTACATTTTATACCCTGCCAAATATATAAAATACCTAACTATATTATTATATTACATATTTTAATAAATTTTTATTTTTTTAAATTGCCATTTAAATTCATGATAATATAATTTATTTTGCGCATCGCTAATCTCACGAGTAAAACACTAATTTTAATAAACTTGTATTATTGTAATCGAAGTCAACAATATAATTTTCTGTGTTTTTGAATTGATAAACTAAAGTTTCTAATTAATAATGATACATTTTATTTATAATGTTAATGGAAAGATCAAAAGTAGTGTTTTAAACAAAAAAATAAAATCTTCTCACAAAAAAAAAAACAAAAAAAAAAATAGTACTCCGTAATACATATAATACACGAAGATTAAAGTCCAAAGTTTTCTAAAAAATAATAAATAGCTAGAGACTGGTAATTTGTTGGGTGTAGCTAGTCTGGGTAATTAAGAAAGAAAAAGAAAATTAGGCAACGGTAGATAGTGCCATAGTGGTGTGGGAATTGGGAAATGTAACGTAGATTATAGAGTTGTAGGTAGTAGCAAATTAAAGTAGGTGTAGGTACCTCATTCCGATCCTGTCCCAAAATAAACAAAAAATTTCATACGTTGTTCTATCTGTCTCATTCACTATCTGCTCACCCATGTAGTTTGTTTACACTTTTCCAGTTTCCAGCTCTGTCGTTATAGCCTTTATTAGTAGTATATTGTGTCCCAACTCCCAAGAAGTTGAGCCATTCATTTTGATGATATGAGCAATATCAATAGTCATTTTTTGGATTTTTTTTTTACTATTTTTTTATGAGATTGAAGAAAAATATGATAGGAGAGAGAAAAATAGAACGACAAAATTACAAGTTTTTGTTGGTCTTATAAATAAATAAATAAATATGATGGTGTGTGTCATGCGCACCAGTTGCACTTAGCGGACACGTACACTATACGAACATGTTGGGCGTATTAATACCATTTTATTATTGTTATTATTATTATTTTAAATTTCTGCATGTTTTCTTCTATTTTAATTTTTTCTCCCTTTTCTTCCCCCGCTTTTTCCTTGTTGGTGAAAAAATTTGGCATTTATTTTTAAGTGTTTGGCTTGCTCTAAAAGCAACCTCAATAATGTTGTTTTTTTGTCAAGTAAGAGAGAGAGAGAAAAGGAAAAAAAAAAAAAAGAGAAAGGGGATCATTTCTGTTCACCCATCTGTGGTGTGCAGCTGGTGTGCAAAATGCGCACTAACAGGCTATGTTTGGCAAACCTAGTTGAAACGGTAGTTGAAAGCTTAAAAGTAGCTGAAAGCTAAAAAGCTATAAGCTCGAAGCTGAAATCTGAAGAGTTGTTAAGCTAGCTGTTATGCTTAAAAGTGTTTGGTAAAATTAGCTTTTTGATAAGTTGATAAATGTAAAAAGACCAAAAAGGACATCTTCATAAAAGTTAAATAGTTTTAAATTTAAATAGGTTTGTCTACATATTAAAATATAAAATAATGAAATCAATATAATTTAATAAAATATAAAGTAAGAACATATATTTGAAAATATATAAAGTAAAACAAGATGTTTATAATTCATAAAATTAGTTCATATAAAAATTATTGTTCAAACACAAATATCAAATTAAAATTACAACGAAACATATTGAAGAAAAAATGCCAAAAGAGTTTTAATTGGGAGGGATAAATGATGTCATTTATATAAAATAAAAAGGATAAAGATGGAAAAAAGTTAAGAAGCTACTAGCTTATTTTTGAAAAGCTACCTGAAGTAGCATTTCAAAATAAGCTCTTATTTTAAGCTACTAGCTTATTTTGAGAACATAACCAAACAGAGCTTATAGCTTATTAGTAGCTTAAAATAAGCTATAAGCTCCTAAATAAGCTCTGCCAAACACAGTCACAAAGGAATTTCCCTCACATTCTCTCTCCTCTACTCTCTCGAACACCTTTTAAAACTCACCCAAAAACTCAAGAAAATCACTAGTGTGGTTGCTCTAATTATTAATCCATCTTTAACTCTTACATATAAGTGTGATGCACCCACAACAAACTTTAGCTCACACAGGATCCAACATTTGTTGCTGGTAAGGTAAATTATGTTGTATATGGTCAGTCCATAATTCGGAAAGGCGGGTTAAAGATTCAATTTGTGTACTAAGTATTGTGGTCGTGACTCTGTGAGTGTATGGAACGCTAATGGTAGTTGTCGGGTAACAAAAATCCCCTTTCTTGGTTAATAAATGTACGTGTCTTATATAGGCGAGTTTTGGAACACATGCCACGACTCCGACATGACTTAAAAACTAAAATCTAATCCACTTAGCTATCACGGCTGTTGGTGATAGATTGCAGAACATTTAATAACTAAATGTTGTCTGGAAAGCTAGTTCAGGATGGAGTAAAAAGCTATGGGTTAGGGGAATTGAACCCGTGACTTTAGGCTGGCAGCTAAGCTTTTAGGCGTTTGACAAATCCATCCAGACTAGGACAATTATGTGCAATTACTGTAGATATATATATTTGTTTACTCCACTCCTGATAGTATAAATACCCCCTCCACTCTTTGAAAAGATTATCTCAGAAACATCAATGAAAGTGCTTCTTCCTTCTTCTAGTTTCGGTGTTTTCCATTTCAGTTTCTTCATTTCATATTATCACTATCATAGTTATTATTAATATTATTTACAACAAAGTGTCTTAAATATATTGAAATTGTGAAGAGAAATTATCTAACCATTCTTTTGGTTCGGGTAGTGTGTTCAAATCATTTGTTAGGCGAGTTATTTAGTTCGTTGATCGCAAGATCGATATAGTTACCAGCTAGATTAGGTTAGGAAACTGAGAAAGCATTCATATTAGATCGGTGATATTCAATTATGATCGGGCAGGCTTGGTTGAGCCAAATCATGCTCCTATAATCACTATCAGTTGCTTAAATAATAATAATTATTGTTAAATACGATAAAGTGAGATTAATGTTGATATGACATGATAATATGATTAAATGGCGTGACAATAATGACATGCCAATAAACACGACGTAGCATAACACCGAATAAATAGTGAGTGATGACGTGCTAACAAAGTGGAGAAGTGAAAAATATCGTTATACGTAATAAATTTTAACTATCTTTATTTGAGAAATAATATTTAAATTAAAGAAGTTACATAGTTACCTATATAGCACTTATTATTAGATTGATATTGAAGGTAAGACTACAAAATGTTTTGAATGAATTAGTCACAAATTCACAAGTTTATACGATATTTTTTTAGTGGGACAAAAGTACTTTGCCATGACATATGATGAAAGGTGAATAAAGGTTAATTAAGTATGCGCAGGTAGCTGGATTAAAATATACATGCAGTGGTAGACATTGTATCTTTTTCACATGCACTGAGGTGATTAGGCATGCCATTAAAGTGGTTGGAAGGTGTTAATTACTAACATAATTTACATCATGGTGTATGTGTCCCAACAGAAAAAGGTTAGCGATAAGTCAAAGAGATTAAATATTGTTTTTCGGTAATAATCATTTGGGTAAAAGGCATTTGCATAATTGCACCTTTTGCTTTTACCTTGCACTTTAATTGGAACCCTACTAAAGTAACCAATACCACAACATTATTCCCTCCAATCCGGAATATATATATTTTTCGATTGAATATCTAATAATGCTAATAAGTGTCCTAAAAGCTTTACTTTATTTTTAAAAAATAGTATCTACTTTTTTTTTTTTTTTGGGGTTACAACTTACAATCTAAAGGAAATTATTAACATTATTAAAACAGCATCATCGAGGCCCAAACTCGCATAACTCAATCGTTATCTAAAAACATAATAAGCTTTATTTTTAAAAAATAGTATCTACTTTTTTTTTTTTGGGTTACAACTTACAATCTAAAGGAAATTATTAACATTATTAAAACAGTATCATCAAGAGGCCCAAACTCGCATAACTCAATCGTTATCTAAAAACAATAAGTCTCAATCAAGGTTATATCCTTGATTTATGTCCCTTTTTTTAGATGCTAATAAATGTGTACATTTTACTTTAAATGTTGTACACTTTAATGTTATTAGACAAAATTGTCCCTACTACATTCTTGTTATACAAAATTACCCTTACACCGTTATAACACCGTTAGTTTTAACTCCATCATTATTACCCTACACCTATATTTATCATATCTTTTTCCTATTCTTTAATTGTCATTTTATTAAAATTATTATATAATTAATTTAATGGTTGATTATATTTTAATTAAATTTCTATGAATGGTAAATCATATATGTGTGTATAAAATACATATATTATTTGTGTATATATAATTTGTATTATACATTTTAATTATTTGTATTTATTAATATTTTAATATTGGGCATAAGTTTTCGCGCATCGCGCGTACAAAATACTAGTAGATTAGATAAATGTTCATCTTGTGAATAGGTCTTAAAGTTCATTATCAGTGTACTGTATATTCATTTTTTAGATTAAGTCTATATTGCAAAAGAAACTCCATGGTCCCCAGTATAATTTGCATACATTACTTTTGAAATATTTCTTTTTATTTTTTTTGCCTTATATTTCATTTGTCGTATTTTACGTATTATGTTTATTATTAATCGGTCAAACAAACTTTTATTTCTTTAGTCGTATTTTACGTATTATGTTTATTATTAATCGGTCAAACAAACTTTTATTTCTTTAGTTGTTATTAAAAACATTTTAAAAATACTTTTTGAATTAAGCTTTTTTTTTTTAAGAAAAAAGGATTAATTAGGCCCTTAAACTTTACCTAAATTAAATTAAGTTCTTAAATATTTTAAAATTGCAATTAAACACATCACCATTGTATTTTGGTGCAATCGTAGACATTAATCCATGATATAGATTACCTGAATTTTAACTATGGGCTTAGCCCAAAGGCTTAGAGGCAAAATTGGACACGGGCCCCGTGGTGCTCATTGCCAAAAAGACCAAAATGGGCTGTCCCATTATTGGAAAAGTCCAAAATGGGCCGACACCCTAGAAGGCAAAGTATATCATCAATATTTATTGCGTGGAGGGTTAAAAAATGACGTCGTTTTGCGTAAAAAAAAATGTTCACAACACGTAGCAACATATATTTTTATAACTTATAATATACATTATTCTAAAGTATAATATATATTATTCTAACTCATAAAATGCATTATCTTATCCAGAAGTTTCATTATTCTAACTTATAATGTACATTATTATAACTAATAATAATAAAATTCAACGACATTGTTTTAGACCATGGTCCACACAAAAATTTGCTGTATATTATGGATTAGGATCTATTTTGTATTGTATACCTTGATTCAAAATAACCTTAAGACTATGTGTGTAGCAATTGATATATTTTGTAACTGCAATTGACGATATATATGTTTGTCAATAAATTGAAGGCACATAATGTGTTAAATACAAACACATAATATTGTAATTATAGATATTAACTGCAAATACAAAATATGTTGTTTGTAATTATCATGTTATGTGTTTATGATTAAGTTGTTATGTGCTAGAGTCAGTAGTATTAAAAAAAAAAAAAAAATATAGAAAAGCATTTTGCACATAACCCCTAAATTTCGTAGACATGGCAATTAACACCTCGAGGTTCTTAAAATACGCAGATGCACCCTTGTTAGTTTTCTCTTTCGCTAAAACCCTACGTAAACGGTAAACCCCTTGTCGGAATTTTCAGAGAACCCCATGGCAATGGAAAATCAGCGAGAGCTCCCGGACGCAGTACGCTTCAACGAGAAGTCAGACATATGCAAACAGCTTCTCGACCGCTACGGCAAGTCCTCGGCGGCGCAGCATAGACACCTCTGCGCCACGGCCGCCGCCACCCGCTCCATCATCCAATCCGAGTCTCTTCCCTTAACTCCTTTTTCCTACTTTGCCGCCACTGCTTCCACTCTCTCTGACTCCTCCAACTTAGATTCCGATGCCTTGGTTGCACTCTCGTCGTTTCTGTCAATTGTTCTTCCTTTGGTCCCCGAGAAGGCGATTGCCCCACCCAAAGCCACCGATGCCGTTGGAATGCTGGCGGCGGTGCTGGAACGGCAGCCACTGGACGACGCCGCGGTGGGGAGTTCCAGCGCTAGGGCATTGGTCAAGTGCCTTGGGATCCTGTTGGGGTTCTGTGATTTGGAGGAATGGGATTCAGTTAAATTAGGATTGGTGACGCTCTTGAAGTTCTCTATTGATAGGCGTCCGAAGGTCTTTCTCTTTCTAATTAGACTCGCAACAACTCCTGAAATATTATACCTTCTTTTCTTGTCTATTATCTAGTCTGTTGAAATTTGATAAACTATGTTGATGGTATTGCCAGGTCATTTATAGGTTTGTTGGTTAAGAATATTAGTTGCTGTATTTATTCAAAGGGGTTCCAGTTTCATTGTTTCTGAGTTTGATGCTAAACTTATTCACAATATGATTTGTGACATTCTGTTGTGGGTCTAATTTTGTTTCAGGTGAGGAAATGCGCTCATGAGTGTGCTTTAACAGTTATCAAGTCACTTCAGTCTTCCTCTGTGATTAAAAGGGCTAGTAAATTTGTGTACTCATTTGTTGAAGGTCACATGTCATTGGCAATAAAAATGAGTGCTCCAGAAGCAGTTGATGGATTTAAAGATGATTGCCTCTCAAAATCTGGACATCAAGAAGTGCTTCACACATTAAACTTGATGAAAACTATTGCTCCATACCTTTCTGTCAAAGTGCGCCAAAAAGTATTGACACATTTGTTGAAGCTAATGAGCTCCCGTAACTCAGATTTGACGAGACATGTTTTTGATAATGTTGGAGTGATATTAGACACTCCAAAAGTTGAAATGGTAGCTCCAGATTCAGAAAATATTTTAAAGTTACTTGTTTCATACATGTCTTGCTTGGAGAACCCTACTGACAATATACTGGTTGCTGCAACCTTGACAAAACAAATTATCAAGAAGCTTTATGCCAGTGAAATAAGTGGATGTTCTAGCCATCTAGATTTGGTTATTGGCTCCATTACCGGTATTACTTCTCATCTGTTGGTAATGCTGTCTAATCTTGTTTTATAGCTCATTAAGAGTTACTGAAGCAACATACTAGTCTGGTGGCTGGTTTTCTAGCTTATTTAACGTTATCTGACTTATTTTGTTTCTACTTGGATTTTGAGCAAGTATATTGCATAACTTATTCTTACATTATTCAGTGTTTTTTAAGATTTTGTTTTGTTTTTGTTAATTTGTTTTTTTTTTTTGTTTTTGTTTTTTTTTGTATTTTTTGTTTTGTTTTGTTTTGTTTTGTTTTGTTTTGTTTTTTTTTTTTGTTTTTTGTTTTGTTTTGTTTTGTTTTGTTTTTGTTTGTTTGTTTTTTGTTTTTTGTTTTTTGTTTTTGTTTTTATTGTGCACATGTCATGCAACTACTAATTTGCCCATGTTCTTTAGGTCTTCTCACATCTGAAGCTACTGCTCTGCCAGCTTTACATATCTTGAAAGAGTTGATCGAACTGCATGCTGATAACGATAAATTATCATCCATCAAAAAACAGATGGTAGATGACAATGATGCTGACAATGCTACCAACAATCCTGAATTTGCAGCTGTGAAATCTATTTGTTCTGTCTTTAATAATTTGCTTAGGAGCTCTGATGGAATCCCCAATGAACATATTCTACGGATTGTATCTGTTTTGTTTCTTAAACTTGGTAATTTGATTTCTACTATGTTTTGTGGAGTTTATATATTGATTGATTATGCACTCAACATATGGCTGAAAGTTGACTATTAGGACAACCATTAGTGATAACTAGTCAGTAAAACACTAAGTAATTATGAAAATAAAAGAGGACTTTGGTAAAATTTGTTAAGCTATGTTAATCAAGATACTGAATTAATATGTTAGGAAGACCAGCACTCTCTATGTGATAAAGGAGGTGCATCATGACTCAAAATAAAATAGGGAGTGTTGCTTTAAAAATAAAAGCAAGTAGGGCCAAGTTTCTTAGCAATAAAAATTTCTTGATACTCTCTGTTTTTCATGCATGATTTCAGGCGAGATATCATACTTCTCTATGAAAGATATACTACTAAAACTTGCTGATTGGATGAATGTTTCTTCTGGTGTTAATGGTGCTTCTAAAACAAAATACGTAAGCTCTCAAGTAAACCTGTATTTATTTCTTTTTTAGAGTTGCAGGGAAGACATTTCATTTATTTACTGCTCATTTATTGAAAGCTTTTGCAACTTCCTTTTATTTATTTATTTTCTTCTTTCTTACACATTTTGTTTGGTACTTTTCTTTTTTCCTATTCTGGAATTAACAATTAACTGCTATGTCTGTGTGTGCCTATCTAAATCACAGTAATGCAGGCAATTGAAGAGTTAGTCTGAAGTTTATGTCTTTTCTTTTGTATTGCTTTTCTGTTTTTTGATCTTACAAAATAACATCCTTTATCTTGTTATAACTTCTTCTGTTCCTTTCTTAAATGGTTCTCCATGTTTATTACGCTATTTGACTTTACTTTATGATATGATCTAGCTGTTGAGTGGAATTAGAATTGCCAAGACTAGCCTACATATTCCAACTATTTTGTTACACATCAACTTATATTATTTTAAATCCGAATTATGTTTTAGATTGTTACATAGAGTATTCCTAGGCCAAGGATGCTATTGAGAAAGCTCTGGGCCATACTAAAATATTTTTTACTGTGTCAAATACAAGTATGTTATTGAGACATCTGTCACATTTTATCCTCTGGGTTCTTGATTGACATCTGCTTCTTTTTCTTTGGTATGTCCAGCTTCAAGAGTGTATTGGATCTGCCACTATTGCAATGGGTCCAGATAAATTACTTGCACTGCTACCAATCTCTGTCAGCGTCAGTGATTATTCTTGCTCCAACACTTGGCTCATACCTATTCTAAGTAAATATGTTATTCAATCAACTCTAGCATTCTTTATGGAGCACATTGTTCCACTTGCAGAATCTTTTCAACAGGCATCCTTCAAAGGTATATGAGTTGCTTAAATTATAAATTCATTTTTAAGGATATCATATAGGGTTTTATTATTCCATCCAGATTAGTTGAAATGCAATTATTTCTTTAGAGCTTCATTCTAATAGTGTAATTGTCTCATGTTTTGTTCATAATTTTTATATTTCTTCTAAGACAATTGACTATAAAGAGGTGCCTTTCTCTAGCTTTCTTCATTTTTCACCAATTGTTTTCATTCTAATTATCTGATTTATGAACACAATTGTTGCACTCTTTAGATCTTTTACCTATATCTGGAATTTGATCTCTGCTATTTGCCAGTTAAAAAGTCAGTAATTGGGCAAGAACTGCAGGCTTATGCCCATGACTGCTGGGGCTTGTTGCCTGCCTTTTGTCGTGGTCCCACTGATATTCACCAGAATTTCAGTGCTTTGTCTAAACTTCTGATTCCATTTCTCAAGAAGGATTCCTTTATTCTTGAAAAAATTGCTGCATCTTTGAAGGTTAGTCAAAAATTGTGTGTATTGGTTGGTTTTCCTTACACCCCATGTTTCTTCTTTTACTTGAAGTTTCTATGCCCTTCCATGCAGGAACTGGTGAATCAAAACAAGAATTTAGATGCACACTGTTGTATCCCTGGAGCAATTAGAGTACTTCTCGAGAATGAGGAAAACAAAGATTTTGCAACGGACTTCAAAAAGAAGTGTTCTTATTCAAAAAAGGCTGCAGAAAAAAATATTAGGGCTATGCGTTGTTGCTCTAAGGAACTGCTTCAGGCTTTAACAGATGTCTTAATAGATTCATATCCTGAGACACATGAATATCTGAAGGTCTTCAGTTATATATCTTTCCCCATGTGCAACACATCTTATATTTTCTGCATTTATGTTACTTTCTTCATAAACCATAGAACTTCCACTGTGGCTTTGATTTCCAAATATATTGAACTGCCAAATAAATAACATTCTGCTGGCAGTTGGGGCTGCTTATTCCTTAATAGACAGGCTTATATTTTCAGATGTATAACCTATTTACTTCAATTACATGTAACTTGGTCTATTAACATGACATGAAGTTATATGCTATTTTGCCACATTGGGTACATGAAAATTTCCTTAGATGATAGTTCTGTATGCTTATATGGTTGTAGCAGGGTGGAGCCAATGCCTTGATTACATGCTTGGTTATTTTGAAACTAGTTACATAGGATGACTTGACTTGTACGCTTCCACGAAGATTTTGAAATTATGTACTCTTCCAAGGAAAAAAAAGATCTGACATCTTTAGGTCCATAGATGATTCTAGTTCACATAATTTTTTATTCTTTTCTATAAAAGTATTTTGTTCCTCCTGCAACTGTATTGAATTGTTCCTTCCTTTCTTCTAACAATAAAAAAAATCTCAGGAGGCAATTGAATGCTTGGCATCTATCACTGATTCAGAAACTATTAAAAATATACTTATTTCTTCACTGGAGAGGTTCGGGCTTGCAACTGGCACAGAAGCATGTGAAATGCTTGAAGATAGTTCCAATTGTAAACCTGACGAGGGAGAAGGTGGTGTTACCTCTATTCAAGAAGATGCTAATAGGTACCTATCGTCAACCTCTTTTAACTAGTGAAGTGGAACTTTTATTGGTTTTCTTATTTTTCTTTTGTTATTCATGAAGACTGCTCTTTTCTAGTGTTTTTATATTTAATTTTGATGTTGGTTTTTACTTTAAAAGTTTTAAATGACTTTCATATTTGATATCATTCATCACATCACAGCGGTGCACAATACATTAAAAATATTTTTTTCTAAAAAAACTCTGCGTTATAATTGTTGTGAGGCAAGCAAGAAGTGCAATGTAACAAGGTTTAAGAGAATAGAATTTCATTGCACTATTAAGAGACGGGTTCTTTTACAACATACCCCAAAGACTTTTACCACATACTTAGCAATGAAGATGGCAGCTAAGGTCCACCATTCCCTAGTCCCATCTACATCCTATTGCTATTCTAGCCAGGGTTTAACAAAAGCCTGTTTAGTTATACCTTGTGTGATAGTAAGTTAATCTGTCAGTTGATCTTTTTAAAATGCTTTAATCATAAGTTCTTAGTGATTATTTATTCTTGTATTCCTTTTTAAAGTCTCTAAGTTAGGGAATTTTTTGTGTGAAGGTGCCTGATACTGGAGCTGACATCATGTCTTATTGAGGGAGCTAATGATGATCTCATTCTTATTATTTTTAGCATTGCTAAGCGCACTTTTGAGGTATATTTTTTTTTTTTTGCCATGCTAGATGTTATCTATTATATTTTGCTAGCCCTGGTCAGTATTGATTCCTGAACCTCATACCTTTAGGTGAATGATGAGATTGTCCAGGCTGAAGCATATAACATCCTCAGTAGAATGCTCGAGGTATGTTTTGTAACTGGAACCCCTTTTCTTTTTGGTATGACTAATTGACTATCCTAGTATACTCATTTTTCTAATGAAATGTCAGAAACATCCTTGGTTCCGTTCTTTGCATTTCGTTCAATCGATGGAATTATTGATTGGTGTTAAGTCTCCAACTAACATCAAATCGCTTACCAGTCGATTTTCCTGCTTTAAAACCTTGCTGATTCATGCAGTTGAGGTATGCACCAAACTTGACTATTTCTTTGGGTAACATTCTCATATTGTAGCATGTAAATTCTGATAACCTTATTTATTCTCTATTGCTTCTTTCAGGAAAACATGGATGAGGAGAACCCACAAGTTTTTTTAATTCTCAATGAGATTATACTTGCCTTGAAAGAAGTAAGAACTTTTAAATGTAGTTTACGAGCCCGGTGTTAAATTTTAGCTTACCTAGATGTGGTATGAGAGCGTATCACTTTATATATTCCGGTTCTTTATTTAGAATTATGATGTTGCTTCAAATTTTGGTTGTTTGTTAGAAAAATGTTTTCATCATTTAAAAGATAATCAGAGTATGGGTCAAATAATCAGTTTAGTGAAACAAAGAAAAATGGTTTCAACATAATATTTAAAGCTTACTGGGTTACATAAAACAAGCTTGCTGTGTTGGAGGACTTCTTCTATTATTATTATTATTATTATTATTATTATTATTATTATTATTTATTTTATTTTATTTTATTTTTGTAAGTCAATTGTAATTGTTGATAAGCTGAGTAATTATAATTATTATTATTATTTATTTTATTTTATTTTTATAAGTCAATTGTAATTGTTGATAAGCTGAGTAATATGGGGGTATCATTTGTATGCAGTCCAATGAGGAAGGTAGAAAAATAGCCTATGAGGTTCTTATTGGGATATGTTCATACCTGCGGAACTCGTCGTCGCCCATGTCTCATGAATCTTATAAAAACTTCATCACTATGGTAATTCTTCACTGTCCATGTTTTGGATTTGAGATTTGTGCAATTTGTGGAATTTTCTTGCAATTTGTCTGGATTTTAACATATGGATTTAATTTGCATTAATGCTTATTAATGATGGGTCAAAATTTTAACAAAGTAAAAAGGTTTCTAGCTTTACTTAAAATGCACTTGGCATTAGTATTCTGCTAGGTTTCCAGTTTTGTTTTGGGCATAGATTAGTAAGTTTTGTTTGGCATGTAGCATTTTAGTGTATAGATGATATATATATCTTTTCATTTGTTGATTAACAGTATGACCTTGATACGCAGGTTATGGGTTACCTTTCCGGACCCTCCCCTCATATAAAAAGTGGTGCAGTTTCTGCACTTTCTGTCCTGATTTACAATGACACAGATATCTGCCAATTAGTACCTGATCTAGTCCCTTCAGTTCTTACACTGCTGCAAAGTAAAGGTGTTGAAATTATAAAAGTGAGTGAATCTTGCTCTTCCACCATGTACTATCTCCCCTCCTTTTTTTGTTTGTATGTCTGAATAGAGGATTTTGGGCAGGCTGTTTTGGGATTTGTGAAGGTATTAGTATCAAGCCTTCAATCAAAGGACCTGGAAATTTTCCTTCCAGACATTGTTAATGGAGTTCTACCTTGGTCGTCTACTTCCCGTCATCATTTCAGATCAAAGGTTTGTGTTGTCTATGTTTATGCATACCAATAATTGGGGTAAAATGGTGGAAGAGAATAGAGATAGCGACATAGCAGGAAATTTGACTTGTGGGTTCTTTCTGCGTTCTGTTCATTGTAGTCTGTCCTTGAAACCATTTTATTATTCAAAATTCAGAAACAAGGTTTGTTAGTTTCTTCAGTACCTTCGTTAATCTGTTGATATGCTTGCTTTGTCTCAAATTTAGGTCAGTGTTGTCATGGAGATCCTTACAAGAAAATGTGGTACTGCCACTATCAAGTCAATTGCAACTGAAAAATATGGGAACTTTCTCAAGACTATATCTGAGGTATTCTTCTGTTCTCTTCATCTCAACACTTAATAGTTTTTGAGTTTTGGTAGTCTTAAAGTGATGCCTGGGATTGATATCACAATCTGTTGCTTTATGAATGCTATAACATGCTGCTGCTGTATAATGGGATGGTTGTTTTTACTCCCATTATCTTTTTCCATTTTGTGTGGTCAAAAGAGCAATCAATTTTGTATGTATTATCTGGTGCCTTTTGGTGCAGAACCGTCATGGAAAAACGAGTTTTAAAGAAGCTGCAACCTCAACTTCTTCCAAGCTATCTTTCAAGGGGTCTGCATACCATCCTCTTGAAAAACTAGTTAACCCTTTCACTTCAATCAGATACTTTGCTTAAATCAAAGATTTGAATTAACTTGGATATTACATTATTGCTTTCAGGCAACAAAAGAGGGGTCATGGAGAGTCGAGTAATGTGCAAAAGGATGAAAGTAGTTTGGGTCCCAGGAAGCGGAAGTGGGAAAGGAGACAAAAAAGTTTCAATGGTAACCTTCCTGAGGAAGCATCTTCATTGGGAACTAGAAAACGGAAGAGAGATTTCAATAAGAAGACAGATCTGTCTACCAGGAAAAGTGAGTCTTCTGGTAGAAAACTAGTGAAAAGAGCTGGAGAATTGGGTCCTGCCAAACAGAAAGGGGGTGGGTCATCACCACACAGAAACAGCAAGAAGAGGAATTTCAGCCAAGATGCCCGTGCTGGGAATACAACTCCAAGAAATAAAGCCGATAGTCAACACCCTGATGCTGTCTCCAACTTCTCAAAGCACAACAAGTTCCAAAAGACACGACAAAAAAGACAGTAGATGAGGACAGGAAGACCAAACTCGTCTCTGTGAATGCTTAGTAGATGAGGACAGGAAGACCAAACTTGTCTCTGTGAATGCTTTAAATGAACGGAAAATTTGAGCAAACACTCTCTACATATTACTTTCAGAAGGAACCAAGAGCCAACCAACACCGACACGTAATATGTTGCATGGTTTTCCTTGTGAATTGCAGAGGATATGTTGCACAGCACGCATTGAATGTTAAAGGCAAGGAATGGTTTTCAGTTCAGGATTCTCTGGCAACATGTTGCAAACTGAGCTTTTGGCAATACAGTTTTCTCTTGAATGCAACAGATCCTCAGTTATCCATTGCAGACAGATAATCAAATTCTTATTAGTTATCTAGGTTTTATAATGTTATCTATACTTGCATATTTAGCATTTTAGTATTCGTTATTTTTTTTTAAAAAGTTTATTATTCAAAAAATATCCGTGCATATGTGGTTCAAGTCTTTGGGGTGTGTTGTAAAAGAACCAACCTCTTAATAGTTTAATGAAATTCTATTTTTCTCAGTTCTTTCTTGACACGCTCACACGCAACAATAATTATGACGAAGTTTATTTTATTTTTTTTAGTAACTAGTATTTTCACCCGTGTGATGTACGGAATTGATTTATAATATATTAAAAATGTTTGGCCCGTGTAGAGAAATAGTATTTGTTATAGTATTTTCACTCGTGTGATATCTTGAGGTACACTTATATTTTAATATTTAGTAAGTATAACTATATTATGGAAAAATTCACCTCAGAATAATGGAATAAGTACTTGAGTGTTTGTTGGTTGACCGTAGAGCGTTGATATTCTCTGCACAAATAACAACGTATTAACCATAGCCTTTAAGAGTTTTTCCTTATTCTGTGGGATAGGTCGGAGACAGAGACAAAAACAGACACTATTACTAAACAATAAGGAGAAATATGAGAAATAACAAAAAAAGAATTGAAAATATTCAATAGTAGAAATGTTCTTTGCTTTTGAGAGTATTTATAGTGCAATAGTATAATTGTTCTTTGCTCTTGAGAGTGTTTATAGTGCAATTTTAATAGTTAAATAACAGACTATATTTTATTCAAAATTATGAATTATCGATCTAGAATTATATTACGAATAGGAAAGTAGAAACGATATATAATATTAGAAATTGTATTACCGTATTTTAATGTACAATTGTAGTATGAATAGTGGAAAGTAGAAAACGATATATTGTATTAGGAACTGTATTACCGTATTTTAATGTACAATTATAGTACGAATAGAAAATTTATTATATTTCACAATATTAAGCAAACCTTAATAGTATTGGAGTGTTTTGGGCGAGACCTTAAAATTGAGGATTTTGTTTTTATCAATAACTAGTATTTTCACCTGTGCAATGCACAGAATTGATTTGTTATAATATATTAAGAATATTTGGCCCGTGCAATATCTTGAGGTACACTTCTATTTTGATGTTTAATAAGTATAACTATATTATGGAAAAATTCACCTACAAGTAATAGAATAAGCACTTGAGTGTTTGTTGGTTGACCCTAGAGTGTTGATATTCTCTGAACAAATAACAACGCATCAACATGAGCCTTAAAGAGTTTTTCTTTGTTCTGGGATAGGTCGGAGGCAGAGACAAAAACAAACTCCATTACTAAACAATAAGGAGGAAATTGAGAAATAGCATAAAAGAATAGAAAATTTCAATAGTAGAATTGTTCTTTGCTTTTGAGAGTATTTATAGTGCAATTTTAATTGTCAAATAATAGCGTTTTTTTTTTTCAAAATTATGAATTACGAATAGGATTTGTATTACAATATTTTAAAATATTACGCAATACATAATAGTATAGGAGTGTTTTGGAGGAAAAGTTAAAATTGAAGAATTTGTTTCTATTAATTAATTGTATATATTACGTTGCCGAGATATATGTACTGTACTATTACGATTAGTAATTTGAATATAGAATTCTATTACGAATATTAAAGTGGGGAGAATATATATGTTATTAGGAATTGTATTAGCATATTTTAATGTACAATTGTAGTACGAATAGGGAATTGTATTACAATATTTGACAATATTATGCAAACCTTAATAACATTGAAGTGTTTTGGGCATGAAGTTAAAAATAAAGATTTTGTTTTTATTAATAGTATAGATTACGTTGCAGGACATAAATGTACTGTATTATTATTATTAGTAATTTTAGTTTAGAATTGTATTACTAATAAGAAAATAGGGAAGAATATATTTTATTAGGATTTGTATTACAATATTTTAATGTACAATTGTAGTACGAATTGAAATTGTATATTACCATATTTTACAATATTACGTAAACCTTAATCGTATAGGAGTGTTTTGGGCGTAAAGTTAAAATTGAGGATTTTGTTTTTATTAATAGTATAGATTACGTTGCAGGAATTATATGTACTGTATTATTACGATTAGTAATTTTAATCTAGAATTGTATTACGAATATGATAGTGGGGAAAATATATATTTTATTAGGAATTGTATTATCATATTTTAATGTACAATTGTAGTACGAATAAGATTTGTATTACAATATTTTAAAATATTACGCAATCCATAATAGTATAGGAGTGTTTTGGGCGGAAAATTAAAATTGAGGATTTTGTTTTTATTAATAGTATAGATTACGTTGCCGAAATATATGTAATGTACTATTACGATTAGTAATTTGAATCTAGAATTGTATTATGAATATAAAATTGGGAAGGATATATATTTTATTAGGAATTGTATTGGCATATTTTAATATATAATTGTAGTACTAATAGAAATTGTATTACAATATTTGACAATATTACGCAAACCTTAATAACATAGGAGTGTTTTGGGTGAAAAGTTAAAATTGAGGATTTTGTTTCTATTAATAGTATAGAAATATACATACTGTATTATTACGATTATTAATTTTAATCTAGAATTGTATTACAAATAGGAAAGTAGTGAATAATATATTTTATTAGAAATTGTATTACCATAGAGAAAATTGTCATTTTGGTCCACTGACTATAGGGGGTCCTTTTAATTGCAGTCCACGACTTTCAAAACTGTTAATTGCATACCATGACTATTTAATTTTTTATCAATTTTGGTCACTCCGGCCAAATTGCCGGCCAAATATCGCCGGAAGTTAAAATAATGGGGTCATTTTAGTCATTTCACATTTTTCCTTTCTTCTCCGGCGAACCAACTTTTTTTCCTTCTCCGGCGGACTAAGCAGCGGAATTGCAATTCCCTCCAACCAAACGAAGGAATTTTGTTGCATTCGGAATTAGGTGAGAATCAAGTTAGAATGGAATTATAATTTCCTCCAACCAAACGTCCTGTAATAGTATAGATTACGCTGTAAGGAAATATATGTACTGTATTATTAAGATTAGTAATTTTAATCTTTAATTATATTACAAATAGGAATGTAAGGAAGAACATATTTTATTAGGAGTTATATTACCATATTTTAATGTACAATGGTAGTACGAATTGAAATTGTATTACAATAGTTTACAATATTACGCAAACCTTAATAGTATATGAGTGTTTTTAGCGAAAAGTTAAAATTGAAGATTTTTTTTATTAATAGTATAGATTATGTTGCAGGGAAATATATGTACTGTATTATTATGATTAGTAATTTTAAGATAAAATTGTATTACGAATAGGAAAGTAGGAAGAATATACTTTATTAGGAATTGTATTACCATATACAATTGTAGTACGAATAGGAATTGTATTAATATATTTTACAATATTACGTAAACCTTAATAGTATAAAGTGTTTCGAGCGAAAAGTTAAAGTTTAAGATTTTATTTTTATTAATAGTGTAGATTTTTATTTTATATAATGTGCACCTCTGTGAATTGTGATATGATGGAATGATACCAAATAACTATAATACGGTCTTTTTAGTGGATAAATGTAACATGTCAAAAATCCAAACTGTTTAAGCCAATGCAAAAAGATTAAAAAAAAAAAAAAAAAAGCCAATAAAGTCAACGGCTGCCACTATATATATTTCATCATTCATGACGCAGAAGATGTACTAAACTCCCGTCGCTTGGACTTTGATTACAATCATACTTTTCTTCATTTAATAATCATTAAATTGCTTTAAAGGGGCATTAATCTTCAATTCGTTATAGGTTTTGTTTGGCAAACCTATCTAAAAGGATAGTTGAAAACTGAAAAACTATAAGCTAGTAGTTGAAATCTGTATAGTTGTTTTTTTGTTTTTTTTTTTTTTGAAAATATCTGTAGAGCTGTTAAGTTAGCTGTTATGCAAAAGTGTTTAGTAAATGTTGCGCCCGCGGAAGTGGGATAGATCAGATTGCAACAATAATTTGAGAAAGAAAAATAAATGAGGCACAGATTTTACGTGGAAAACCCCTAAACAAATTAGGGTAAAAACCACGGGCAAGGGTAGAAGAATTTCACTATGAGAAAATAGGAGTTACAACCACTCTCTAACTAACAAGGAGAAAACAAGGATAATTATCTCTTGCTAGGAAGGAGAAATACACTCAACAAACTCTCTAATATCTCTAGTATATGAGGGAAGAATAGAATGATTTGGGATGACAAGAATGGCAAATGACCTCCCTATTTATAGTTGAGAAATTGGGGTCATTTTGTAGTTAGCCTAAAATGTAGGGACCAAACAATAAATATTTTTGTTCAAACTTTGTAGGTGACTAACTCTTGGACTTGCCTAACATTCTTGATCAAACTTTGCAGCTTGCCTAACCATTGTGGCTGCTGCCAAATTAATCCATTTGCCTAATTCTGCCGACAATCTCCCACTTGAAGATTAGATTGTAACAATCATATCTTCACACCATTCTTTCTACCTTGCACTTTCCATGTTGCTTACGTCTCTATCAGGCCACAGGAAGATCGACACCAAGTAAACTTATCAACATTGATTACCTTTGTTAGGAAATCTGCTACGTTGTCCGTGGTATGGATTTTCTGCAAATCTACTGTCCCTTCTTCCACCTTCTCTCGGATGAAATGGTACTGCACTCGTATGTGTTTCGTCCTTGAATGAAATGCAGGATTCCTTGCTAGACGCAAGGCACTCTGACTGTCACAAAACAAAGAGACAAACTCTTGTTTGTGCCCGAGCTCCTCCAATAGCATTTTCAACCAAATTGCTTCTTTACTGGCTTGTGTAGCTGCTACATATTCTGCTTCTGTTGTTGACGTAGCCACAACTGCTTGCAGTTTTGAAACCCAGCTTACAGCTCCACCAGCAACTTTGAACACATATCCTGTCGTAGATTTACTTTTATCCAAATCCCCTGCATAGTCAGAATCCACATACCCGTTGATAAGAAAGTCTGATCCTCCATAACATAATGCAACATCTGAGGTCCCCTTGATGTATCTTAGGACCCTCTTCACACAGTTCCAATGCTCTCTGCCTGGATTCGCCATGTACCGACTAACTACTCCCACTGCTTGCGCAATGTCTGGTCTTGTACATATCATAGCGAACATTAGACTCACCACCGCTGATGCATACGGTACTCGAGACATCTCCATCCTCCCTTCTTCATTGCTAGGACTCATACTTGAGGATACTTTGAGATTAATAGGAAGAGGGGTAGAAATTGGCTTACAATCTTGCATGCTGAAACGTGACAAGATTTTCTTTAAATAATTCTTTTGAGAAAGCCAAATCTTCCTATTACCTCTGTCTCGGTGAATTTGCATCCCTAGAATCTTGTTTGCTGGTCCCAAGTCCTTCATTTCGAATTCCCTAGCCAGTTGTGCCTTCAATTCATCAATGTGATCTTTGTTGGGGCCTGCGACCAACATGTCATCTACATACAACAGCAATATAACAAAGTTATCTTTTCCAAACCTCTTGAAATATGCACAAGGGTCTGCATTCAGTCTGTTGTATCCAAGGCACATGATGAAGGAATCAAATCTCTTATACCAACACCTTGGCGCCTGCTTTAAACCGTACAGAGATTTGTTCAACCTGCAAACCAAGTTCTGATTCTCTTTGTCTTCAAATCCTTCAGGTTGGAGCATATATATCTCTTCTTCAAGATCTCCATGAAGAAAAGCCGTTTTCACATCTAGCTGCTCTAGATGTAAGTTGAATGTAGCACACATCGCCAAAACTACACGAACTGTTGTTAGTCGAACCAGAGGTGAAAATATTTCATTGAAATCAATACCTTCTTTCTGAGCATATCCCTTCACCACCAGTCTTGCACGATATCGCTCCACTTGATCGTCACCATTCCTTTTGATTTTGAAGACCCATTTGTTACCAATTGGCTTCCTTTCTTGTGGTAGTGGCACAAGTTCCCATGTATTATTTTTATGGAGAGCTTCTATTTCTTCCTGCATTGCTGCCGTCCATTGGGAAACATCTGAGCTGTTTATCGCCTCCTGAAAGGTTGATGGCTCACCATCCTCTATTAGAAGGCAGCATGCAACATTCCCTTCCATAACATAATCTGAGTGCCAAGTGGGACGTCTTCTTTCACGGTCTGATTGACGAGTTGTTGGAGCTCCAGAGCGTTCTGGTTCTGGTTCCTCGTGCGCCGGTTCTGCTTCAGAAGAATCTTGTTCAAATTCCTCCTCTACCTGTATCTGAGTAGTTTCTGGCTTTTCCTTTTCCGTGCTATCATCAATTTCTCCTCTTTGTAGCTTGTCCTCTACAAAGATAACATCCCTGCTGATGACAACTTTGTGGGCAGTGGGATCCCACAAGCGATACCCCTTTACTCCATCAGCATACCCCAAGAATCTACATTTCCTGGACTTCGGATCCAACTTTGTAATTTCCTGGGCATTGTACATTGCATACACAATGTTTCCAAATATATGGAGGTTTGAATAATCAACAGGCTTACCAGTCCACATCTCCATTGGTGTCTTCAGCTCGATTGCAGTTGATGGAGCTCGATTCACCAAATAACAGGCGGTATTGACTGCTTCTGCCCAGAATGATTTTTCTAAGCCCGCAGCCCTCAACATTGCTCTTGTCCTTTCCAGCAAGGTTCTGTTCATCCGCTCTGCCACTCCATTTTGTTGAGGAGTGTATGCCACCGTGAACTGCCTTTTGATGCCTTCCTTCTTGCAGAAGTCATCAAATTCCTCACTTGTATATTCCCCTCCATTATCTGTCCTGAAACACTTGATCTTCTTCCCGGAATCAAGTTCCACCCGTGCTTTGAAGGCTTTGAAAGTCGCAAACACATCTGACTTTCTCTTGATAGGGTACACCCAGCATCTCCTAGAGTAATCGTCGATGAACGAGACAAAATACTTTGCCCCTCCTAGGGATGGAACCGGTGCTTGCCACACATCAGAGTGAACCAATTTTAGAACAACCTTGCCTCTAGAATTTGATGTGCTGAATTTAAGACGATGTTGCTTACTTGTTATACAATGCTCACACAAAGGAAGTGATACCTTTGTTAACCCCGGAAGTAGCTTTTGCTCCACAAGAATCTTCATTCCTTGTTCTGACATGTGCCCAAGTTTCTTATGCCATAGCAGCGTAGAGTCTGGACTACATGCGGCAACCGATGCCTCTGCTTCTTGCAAAGTCTCTCCCTTCAGCATGTATAGATTTGCAGCTATCTTCTCCCCTTTCATCACCACAAGCGCTCCTTGGAAAATCTTCATGACTCCTTTCTGTGTTTCAATCTTGGTTGCACTATTATCCAATATTCCATAGGATAATAGATTTTTCTTCAGGCCCTTCACGTGCCGCACATCCTGAACAGTTTGGACTGTTCCATCGTACATCTTCAGCTTGATGGTTCCAATGCCGATAATCTCCAAGGCATGATCGTCGCAGCTGTACACAGATCCTCCTGAGATTGGTTCATAATGATGGAACCATTCTCTCCTTGAGGTCATGTGATATGTGGCTCCCGAGTCTATGAGCCATATATCCGCGAACCTTTTTCTGCCTTCCCTGGCTATTGGTGCTTCGCAACAAAGAGCACTTCCATCATCTGAGGTACTTGCAACATTTCCTTGAGGATTGGAATTCTGAGGTAAATTCCAACAATCTTTCTTCAGGTGACCCTTCTTTCCACAGTTGTAACACTTTAAATTCTTCTTACTTGATTTTGATCTACCACGACCACTGCTTTGACCACGTTCTGTTGACCTTCCTCTCATCACCATTAACGCCTCTGCCTGTTGCAGATTGACTTGTCTGTCCTCCTTGTTCTTGCGCCGACTTTCTTCTTCAAGAACCGCAGCTGCAACATCATCGAAGACTAGATAGTCTGTAAGGATGTTGTTTGTTAAGTTGATGATGAGCTGATCATACGAATCAGGTAGACTCTGAAGTAGAAATTCCGCACGCTCCTGTGGCTCTATTTTACAGCTTAGAGATGTAAGCTGGGAAAATAGAGTATTCAGCGTATTTAAGTGTTCCGTCACTGAAGTAGATTCTGACATACGAAGAGTATATAATTTCCTCTTAAGGAAAATTTTGTTGTGCAGTGACTTGGCCTCGTACAACCGGTTGAGGTGATCCCAAATCTCCTTGGCCGTCTTCTTCTCCTCGATGCTTGACAATACTCCATCTGCTATTGATAGGTATAGATCCGCCATAGCATCCTCGTTCATCTCGCTCTATTTTTTGTCATCAGTAAAATCCACCGGCCTTTCACTGATAGCTGCTAGACAGTTGTCTTTCCTCAGGATAGCCTTCACCTTCAATTTCCACAATGAGAAATTTTTCCCATTGAATTTTTCAATCTCAAATTTCGCTGCCATATTGTTCTTGAAACAAATTCTAAACAATATATCTAAAGGCTCTGATACCAATTGTTGCGCCCGCGGAAGTGGGATAGATCAGATTGCAACAATAATTTGAGAAAGAAAAATAAATGAGGCACAGATTTTACGTGGAAAACCCCTAAACAAATTAGGGTAAAAACCACGGGCAAGGGTAGAAGAATTTCACTATGAGAAAATAGGAGTTACAACCACTCTCTAACTAACAAGGAGAAAACAAGGATAATTCTCTCTTGCTAGGAAGGAGAAATACACTCAACAAACTCTCTAATATCTCTAGTATATGAGGGAAGAATAGAATGATTTGGGATGACAAGAATGGCAAATGACCTCCCTATTTATAGTTGAGAAATTGGGGTCATTTTGTAGTTAGCCTAAAATGTAGGGACCAAACAATAAATATTTTTGTTCAAACTTTGTAGGTGCCTAACTCTTGGACTTGCCTAACATTCTTGATCAAACTTTGCAACTTGCCTAACCATTGTGGCTGCTGCCAAATTAATCCATTTGCCTAATTCTGCCGACAGTAAAAACAGCCTTTTGATAAGCTGATAAATGTAAAAAGACTAAAAAGGACATATTCATAAAATTTAAATAGTTTTAAATGTAAATAAGTTTGTTTACATATTAAAATATAAAACAATGAAACCAATATATTTTAATAAAATATAAAGTAACAATATATATTTGAAAATATATAAAGTAAAACAAAATATTTATAATTCATAAAATTAGTTCATACAAAAATTAATATTCAAACATAGAAATGCCAAATTGAAATTATAACCAAACATATTGAAGAGAAATGCCAAAAGGATTTTGATTGAAAGGGATTAAAAAAATGTCATTTATTTAAACTAATAAGGATAATGATGGAAAAAAGTAAAAAGTTATTAACTTATTTTTGAAAAGTTACCTAATAAAGTAGCTTTTCAAAATAAGTTCTTCTTTTAAGCTACTAGCTTATTTTGGAAACATTACCAAGCATAGCTTATAGCTTATTAGTAGCTGAAAGACACAATGTCCGTCGGCTATGTTGGGAAGTGTCTACTGAGTACACGACCACACTTAATGTTGATGGAAGTGTTAAAATTGGTCTCAACAAAGCTGGTTGGGGTGGTGTATTGAGGAACAGCAATGGTGAATGGATAGAAGGGGCTGCGTGCAGAACGCCCAATGGCGATATGTCTCTGGTCGAAGCCAGTGCAATCGCTGAGGGGCTAAAATGGGCATGGCTAAGAAGGATTCGCGATACGGAAGTCCAATCTGATGCCAAAAACATAATGCAATGGATTCAAGAAGACTCGACAGGGCGCTGCCCTGTACACCAACGCATCGATGAGATTAAATGGTAGATCAACAAGGATTGGAGAATCTCATTCCGAGTGATCTACTGGGAGCAAAATACGGTGGTGGACTGCCTAGCGTCGTTTTGAGCGATTCAAGGTGATGAGATGAGGGTGTTTGTTGATTGCCCAGGTGTGAGCGAGGAAGCTTACCTCGAGGATGTGGCGCATGTCGTTAGAGCTCGTAGAGTGGTGGAGGAACAAAGTTGTTAGCTCCCCAGGGGGCCCCTCTCATTTCTGATGTAAAAAAATAAGCTATAAACTCTTAAATAACTTATGCCAAACAGAGCCATACTAACTCCTTGCATACATCTACATGGGAAATTCCTTTGATATTCAAAGGAAATAAAAAATTTCATATTGATGAAATATGAAAATTCATAGTTTCAAACAAAACTAAATTTGTACTAAACAAATTGTTTAGGATAAAGTTATTAGTATAATATTTTTTTTAACATTTTACATGACAATAAAATTCTTTTTTTTTTTTTAAAATTTATGACCGGTCTAAACACACTTTTAAATAAAAGAATTATTAATTAAAAATTCCGTCCCGCTAATTCTAATTAGATGGCTTATATAAGAAAAACGATAAATATAGTTTTAAAGGGTATAACTTTCGTCACGTGTATACATTTTATTGAGTAAAAAGTGAACAAATAAAAATAATCCAGGCCTCTCGGGTGACTTTTTCTTTTTTGTTGATAAACTAAATTTTCTAACTTCGTCAGACTATTTCCTGAATTTTAAAAGAAGATAAATTGAGCCGATCTTGTTGAGATCAGTCTTAGCATAACATCTCATGAGTAAAAAATGACAAATTATATTGTAGACTATGAATAAATATTTACTTTTAATATACTGAATATACATTATTTCTATATTGAAAATTCATTATTATAATATATTAAATAATGAATTTTTAGTACTAAAAAGTAATGTAAAATGGTCCACCTTATAAGGTGGGCATGTCTATAAAATATAATGGGCCATGTCTATAAAATATAATGGGCCATGTCTATAATATAATGATGTGACTTACTATTATTATTATTTTTTGAAAGCAGACTACCAGAGGGACGTACTATTATTCCTTGTATAAAGACATTCCCCGAGAGTTGGAACGATCAAATCCAAAATCTTTGAAGATGGGAGAGCAGAGTAGCCAAAACGGCGGCATAGGAGCGGAGGTTGTGGTAGTGATGGTGCCTCTGCCTGCACAGGGCCATCTCAACCAGCTCCTCCACCTCTCCCGCCTTATCTCTTCCTACAACATACCCGTTTATTACACCGGAGCCGCCACTCATCTCCGCCAGGCCAAGCTCCGACTCCAAGGATGGGATCCTCTCTCCCTTTCCAATCTTCATTTCCATGAATTCCCAACACCCTCTGACCCACACACCAAAATCAAGTTCTCCTCCCAGCTAGCGCCGTTCTTCCACGCCGCCATGCTCCTCCGTGACCCCCTCCGCGACTTCCTCTCAAATCTCTCCAAAAACACAAGGAGAGTTGTTGTGATTTATGATTATTTTATGTCTTGGAATGTTCAAGACATTCCTTCCATACCAAACGCCGAGTCTTACGTCTTCCATAGCGTTTCGGCTCTTTCCATTTACTCCTTCATCTGGGAATTTGTGCAGCAAAAGGGGCCTCTGCCGCCTGAAGCTCAAGTACTGAAACACCTTCCCCCAAATCTTGAACATCTGCATCCGGATTTGGATGAATACGGCAAGCTTCAAAGAGAAACCTTGAAGTTCAATTCCGGTGCTCTTTTCAATTCTTGCAGGATGATTGAAGGACCATTCCTCGACTTACTTGCTAAAGAACCAATACTCAGAGCAAGCCAGCAATGGGCTATTGGACCATTCAATCCGGTAATCCTACCGGAGAACAAAGATTCCGGTATGCGCCACAAATCCCTGGCCTGGCTCGACAAACAAGAACAAAATTCTGTGATTTTCGTTTCATTCGGGTCTTCAATTTCACTAACTGAGGAACAGATCAATGAGATCGCGATTGGGCTAGCGGAGAGCGAGCAGAAGTTCATTTGGGTACTTAGAGAGGCCGAAAAAGGAGACGTTATCGTGGGAGAAGCAAGGAGAGCTGAGCTGCCTCAAGGATACGAAGAAGGAATGAAAGGCAAGGCAACTGGAAATTCTGGCCCACCCATCCACGGGTGGGTTTCTGAGTCATTGCGGATGGAATTCGTGCATGGAAAGCATTTCAATGGGAGTGCCCATAGCGGCGTGGCCTATGCAGTCGGACCAGCCCAGGAACGCCATGCTAATCACCAAGGTGCTGAAAATGGGTGTAGAAGTTGACGATTGTAGCAGCGGAGAAATGGTTAGGTCACAGAGAATCGCAGATGGTGTTAAGAGATTGATGGGTTCAAGGGACGGAGATGAGATGAGAAGAAGAGCGGAAGAACTAAGCCGCGACCTCAAGCTCTCAGTGATGGATGGAGGTGCTACTCGCTTAGAAATGGATTCTTTCGTTTCTCACCTCACCAGAGAGCAGTGATGAAGTCATCAAGTGTACTACTTTTATTTTATTTTATACATATTGAATAATTTCCATAATGAATTAAGATAATGTTTGAAAACTGTCTCCAACTTCTCAAAGCACAACAAGTTCCAAAAGAAACGACAAAAAAGACAGAAAACCAAACTCGTCTCTGTGAATGCTCAGTATATATATGAGGACAGGAAGACCAAACTTGTCTCTGTGAATGCTTTGAATGAACGGAAATTAAAATTTGAGCCAACACTCTCTACATATTACTTTCAGAAGTGAAAGATCATTGTGCATGCACCGCAAAGGAACCAAGAGCCAAAAAACACCGACACGTAATATGTTGCATGGTTTTCCTTGTGAATTAATTGTAAAGACAAGGAATGGTTTTCAGTTCAGGATTCTCTGGCAGCATGTTGCAAACTGAGCTTTTGGCAATACAGTTTTCTCTTGAATGCAACAGATCTTCAGTTATCCATTGCAGACAGATAATCAAATTCTTTTTAGTTATCTAGGTTTTATAATGTTATCTATACTTTCATATATAGCATTTTAGTATTCAGTTTTTTTATAAGTTTATTATTCCTACAAAAATATCCTTGCATAGTTGTAAAAGAGCCAACCTCTTAACAGTCTAATGAAATTCTATTTTTCTCAGTTCTTCCTTTGACACGCTCACACGCAACAATAATTATGCCAATTTTTTTTTTTAATCTAATAATGTGCACCTCTGTGATAGGATGAATGATACCAAATAACTATAATCAATTGAAAATAATACGATTTTTTTAAGTGGATAAATGTAACATGTCAAAAATCAAAGCTGTTTAAGCCAATGCAAAAAAAAAAAAAAAAAAAAAAAGCCAATACAAACAACACATGACTTGGATAATAACGAAGCTTCCTCAGTCAACGGCTGTCACTATGTATATATTTTGAAGCAAGGCTGTCACTATATACATTTCATCATTCATGACGCAGAACGGCAGAAGATCTACTAAATCCGGGTCGCTTGGACGTTGATTACAAACATATTTGTCTTCATTTAATAATTATTAAATTACTCTAAAGGGGCATTAATCTTCTAACCCGCTATAGTAATTCCATGCACACAATCTACATCGGAAATTCCTTTGATATTCAAAGGAATTTAAAAATTTTCATATTGATGAAATATGAAAATTCATAGTTCCAAACAAAATTCAATTTGTACTAAACAAATTGTTCAGGATAAAGTTATTAGGATAATTTTTTTTTAAACATTTGACATGATAATAAAAAAAAAAAAATTTATTCATGAGTGGTCTTAACTCACTTTTAAACAAAAGAATCATTAGTTAAAAATTTTGTCCCCCTAATTTTGATTAGATGGCATATATAAGAAAAAATAATCAATATATTATTAAGGAGTATAATTTTTGTCATGTGTATAAATTTTATTGAGTAAAAAAACTGAACAAATAAAAATAATCCAGGCCTCTTGAGGTAATCTAAGTTTTCTAACTTCGTCACACTATTTTTTAAATTTAAAAACTCATTTCAAATTTAAAAGAACTTAAATTGAGGCAATCTAATTGGGATCAGCATAACACCTTAACAGAGAGTAAGAAGTGGTAAATTATATTATAGATCATAAATAAATACTTAGTTTTAATATACTGAAGATACATTATTTATGTATTGAGAGTTCATTATTATAGTATATCAAATAATGATTTTTAATACTAAAAACTAATGTAAATGATACACCTTATATAAGGTGGACATGTGTATAATATAATGATCGGTAGGAAGAGGGACTTACTATTTATTATTCCTTGTATGAAGACTTTCCCAGAGACTTAATAGAACAAAGAAATCCAAAATCTTTGAAGATGGGAGAGCAGAGTAGACAAAACGGCGGCATAGGAGCAGAGGTGGTGGTAGTGATGGTGCCTTTGCCGGCACAGGGCCATCTCAACCAGCTCCTCCACCTCTCCCGCCTTATCTCTTCCTACAATATACCCATATATTACACCGGAGCCGCCACTCATCTCCGGCAGGCCAAGCTCCGGCTCCAAGGATGGGATCCTCTCTCCCTTTCCAATCTTCATTTCCATGAATTCCCAACACCCTCTTTCCAATCCCCTGACCCAGACACCAAAACCAAGTCACCCTCTCAGCTAGCGCCGTCCTTCCACGCCGTCTTGCTCCTCCGTGACCCCCTCCGCGACTTCCTCTCAAATCTCTCCAAAACCACAAGGAGAGTGGTTGTGGTTTACGATTCTTGGATGGCTTGGAATGTTCAAGACATTCCTTCCATACCAAACGCCGAGTCTTACGTGTTCCATAGCGTTTCGGCTTTCTCTATTTACTCCTTCGTCTGGGAATTTGTGCAGCAGAAGGGGCCTCTGCCGCCTGAAGCTCAAGTACTGAAACACCTTCCAAATCTTGAAGCTATGCATCCGGATTTCGATGAATACGGCAAGCTTCAAAATGAAGCCTTGAAGTTCAATTCCGGTGCTCTTTTCAATTCTTGCAGGATGATTGAAGGACCATTCCTTGACTTACTTGCTAAAGAACCCATACTCAGAGCAAGCCAGCAATGGGCTATTGGACCATTCAATCCGGTAATCCTACCGGAGAACAAAGATTCCGGTATGCGCCACAAATCCCTGGCCTGGCTAGACAAACAAGAACAGAATTCTGTGATTTTCGTTTCATTCGGGTCTTCAACTTCCCTATCCGACGAACAGATCAATGAGATCGCGATTGGGCTAGCGGAGAGCGAGCAGAAGTTCATTTGGGTACTTAGAGAGGCGGATAAAGGAGACGTTTTCGTGGGAGAAGCAAGGAGAGCCGACCTGCCGGAGGGATACGAAGAAGGAATCAACGGCAAGGGAATGGTGGTGAGAGATTGGGCGCCGCAACTGGAAATTTTGGCCCACCCATCAACGGGTGGGTTCATGAGTCACTGCGGGTGGAATTCGTGTATGGAAAGCATTTCAATGGGAGTGCCCATAGCGGCGTGGCCTATGCACTCTGATCAGCCCAGGAACGCCATGCTAATCACCAAGGTGCTGAAAATGGGTGTAGAAGTTGACGATTGTAGCAGCCAAGAAGTGGTTAGGTCACAGAGAATCGCAGATGGTGTTAAGAGATTGATGGGTTCAAGGGAAGGAGATGAGATGAGAAGAAGAGCGGAAGAACTAAGCCGCGACCTCAAGCTCTCAGTGATGGATGGAGGTGCTACTCGCTTAGAAATGGATTCTTTCATTTCTCACATCACCAGAGAATAGTGATCAAGTGTACTAGTTTTATTTTTATTTTATACATATTAAATTATTGTGACAATCAAATTTCAATAATTGCATTTCTTGCTCTGAATGAGATTGATTACCTATATGCTATAACTTATATACTATTCTTAAATTTTACTTCCGGATGAGGTCGGCATTGATAATTACTTTTTTCATGTGTGTTTCAATATAAGTATCTATATCAAGATTTTGTATGTACAAGTAAAAATTTAGAGTATAAAATAGAAATATATATTTTCCACATGCTATAGGCCTTTAGCAAAATAAAAATAAAATGGATGGAAAATTTTGCTGAAAATATTTTTTTAAACAAGAAATTCGTTGAAAAGTCACTTATTTTCAATTATTAAAAAATGGATGGAAAATTTTGAATTTAATTTTTTTTTTGATACCCTTGGGTGTTGTACAAAATTTTGATACTTTAATAAAGAAAAAACTTAACTTTCATTAATTTTTGTGATAAGAATTTTCAAGCATTCTTTTTTAGTAATTCAGATTTTTTCTTGTACAGTTTGAAATTCCCTATAAAAACATTTATAATTTTATATATAATGAAGAAAGAAGAGAAGAGAAGAAGAGGAAACCAAAAAATTAAAAAGGAAAGGAAAAGATAATAGAAGAATAAGAGAACTGAGGAGGATGTGGAAGTTTGGAAGAAGCTTAAGAAAATAGATTTAAAAAAAAATAAAAAAATCCCCCACGCAATTAACTTTCTATCTTCTACTTGTTTCTTCTAGAAGGCAGAAACGATTTTGCCACGTTTAATTTTTTATTATTATACAACGTATCTTTTTTGACTAACTTATGATTGGAAATTTCTAACAACCACCAATTTTTAGTTGGTCCAATCATTTAAATTTTCTGATGATCTTCCTTAGCGATTAGTGTGTGTTGGTCCAACAACTTTCAATGACTTGCCAAAAACAATAGTGGTCCTTGTTTTATTTGTGGAAAAAAAAAATCTTTCTTTTATATATAAACTTTTTTTTTTGTCAATACAAATATTAAAAATTTCAGTAGTGAAAATCAGTTACTCCTATTTTTTTTAAAGGTAACATAAATAACGAGTCAAATGAGAATAAGTAAAATATATTTGTATGAGCAGCTCACTTAGTCTTCAAGTGGTAGATTAAGGAGCAAGGAGCCATAACAATCATTATAGTATGGAAGTTAATTATACACCAACAACAATTGAGGAAGACTAACTCAAGTAGTTTCAAAATTTGGTGATTATTATGAACACATTTTGTATTGAAGGGAAAGTAGCTTCAAATTAATGAAGCTAATAAAAAGATTAAGGACAAACAAGCGAAATCTCACGTAAAATAAAAATAAAACGCTTGAACTATTAAGAATAGGTGGAGAACAAAAAATATATTGAGTAGTAGAAATGAAGTGAAATTTAACTTATAAATCATGAATAATAACCCTATTAGGGTACTTTAATTAGTTCATAGTTTATTACTAAGGTAAATGCAATATAATGAAAAACAAAATAATTTTCAATTCATGTATGTCTACTCTCTGGTGATGTGAGAAATGAATGAATCCATTTCCATGCGAGCAGCACCCCCATCCATCACCGAAACCTTCACTTTTCGGCTTAGTTCTTCTGCTCTTCTCCTCATCTCATCTCCTTCACTTGAACCCATCAATCTCTTAACAGCATCTGCGATTCTCTGTGACCTAACCATTTCTCCGCTGCTACAATCGTCAATTTCTACACCCATTTTCAGCACCTTGGTGATTAGCATGGCGTTCCTGGGCTGGTCCGAGTGCATAGGCCACGCCGCTATGGGCACTCCCATTGAAATGCCTTCCATACACGAATTCCATCCGCAGTGACTCATAAACCCGCCCGTTGATGGGTGGGCCAGAATTTCCAGTTGTGGGGCCCAATCTCTCACCACCATTCCCTTGCCTTTGATTCCTTCTTCGTATCCTTCAGGCAGCTCGGCTCTCCTTGCTTCTCCCACGAAAACGTCTCCTTTATCCGCCTCTCTAAGTACCCAAATGAACTTCCGCTCGCTCTCCGCTAGCCCAATCGCGATCTCATTGATCTGTTCCTCAGATAATGCAGTTGTGGACCCAAATGAAACGAAAATCACCGAATTTCGTTCTTGTTTGTCGAGCCAGGCCAGGCATTTGTGGCGCACACCGGAATCTTGATTCTCCGGTAGGGTTACCGGATTGAATGGTCCGATTGCCCATTGCTGCCCTGTTCCCATAATCGGCTCTTTAGCCACTAAGTCGAGGAAAGCTCCTTCTATCACCCTGCAAGTATTGTAAAGTATTCCGGAATCGAATCTCAAGGCTTGTTGCTGAATCTTGTTAAATTCCCAGAATTCCGGCGCCATACAAGCCTCAAGATTCGGAAGATCTTTCAGTACTTGAGCTTCCGGCGGCAGAGGAGGCTTCTGCATAATTTCCCAAATAAACGAGTAAATCGAGAACGCCGAAACGCTGTTAAATGCGTAACACTCCGCGTTTGGTATACTCGGAATATCCTGAACGTTCCAAGACATCATATTATCATAAATCACAACCACTCTCCTTGTTTCCTTGGACAGATCAGAGAGGAATTCGCGGAGGGGGTCGCGGAGGAGCAAGGCGGCGTGGAACGCCGGGAGTAGCTGTGTGGGGTACCTTATATCGGGGTTGGGCCGAGGGGATTCGAATGACGGTGTTGGGAATTCATGGAAATGGAGCTTGGAAAGGGAGTGAGGATCCCATCCGTGGAGTCGGAGCTTTGCCTGACGGATATGAGTGGCGGCTCCGGTGTAATACACGGGTAGGTTGTAAGAAGAGAGTAGGCGGGAGAGGTGGAGGAGCTGGTTGAGATGCCCTTGCGCCGGCAGAGGCACCATTACTACCGCCATCTCTACTCCCGGGCCGCCGCCGTGGCCGATACCGCCGGCCATCTTCAATTCTGGGATTTTGGACTGAGATAATGATATAGTATTAATCCTTTGCTTTGCCTCTCTATATTTATAACCATAAAATATTATATATTTGATATACATCTTATTTGAGATCACTTCACACAAAATTAAATGCTTAATATATTAATTTGATCGGTACTTTATTTCTTAATTCAGTTTAGTGTAAAAGGTGATATGAGTTTAAAAGTGTGCTTTCCTAGACAAATGGAATCAATAAGTTTATGATTGAGTCCCCCTTTCTTGTATTGTGAAGTCTAGATTCTCATTCTCCTTATCTAAAGTTATATTCTTTCTACTTTTTCGGGAGCAATCGGGATCTACCTTGCAAAAATAGGAAAGGTGAAACCGGGTCTAAAAATCTGGGCTAATGGGCTAATGGCATAACTATTGGCATATTACAATAAGATATGCCCAAGACATCTCATGATTGACAAAAAAATATAATATTTAGTTGTTGAAAATATATTTTAATAGTATGTTATATTTATAAAAATAAAATTGAAAAAGAAAAATACACAGAATAGGTCGGTTTGTCTGTAGTAATAATTGTTTGTATTGAAATACATTTCCAATTCGTGTACCTGGCCAGTGGCCACCAATCAATTGCAGCTAGACTAACACCTCCAAGGAGAATTTTATCATCTCTTCATCTTTTATAGGTTAAAATGAGAAGATAAATTTTATTTATAATATATATTTAAATGACATTTACAATATTTTTTTTTATACAAATTAAAGAGTTACAAGAAAATTGGTTACAAATTTTGAGAATGTATTTTGTTTCAAATTATTATACTATTATGATATTATCTCAACATTTTAATTACATAATTTATAACTTTTGAATTTTGAATTTTCAACTTCCGACTTCTAATTTTTTTTTAGCATATCTTACAACTAAAATTTCAGCTATCCTTGGACATCTCCAATAATCAAAATAATTGGGAAGAAAGGGGGAGGAAGAATAGTTTAAATAAATACGTAGTATATCCTTAGACATCTCGAAAAACATTGCTGGCACTGTTGGATTGCTGATGTTGAATTTGGATTTGGACTGTTTTTTTTTAAGTACAGGATCAAACAAATTAAATTAATTTTTTTTGTACTTCCAAAAAATTACTTTTTTTTTAATACTAAATGACTATAATAATATTTTTATTTTTCAAATTATTTTTCATACATTTAAAAACGGTAAAGATTAATTTAAAATGGAAAATTTTTGGTAATTTAAAAGAATAAATGTGATTAAATTGATTATCGTTAATATATAATAAAAATGTTACTATAATAATCATATGAATTAATCCGGGATTCTTGGGCCAAATTGGAGTTAATGCAAAAGTATTTTATTTTTATTTTTAAAGAGGTGCTCCACTCCAAGTATTCCCATTTTACTGTTGATTTGTATTAATAATTGATTTTAGGAGTATTCCACTTTTACTTTAATGTTCGGTCACCAAGAAAATGTCAAAAGCCAAAAGTTTGTGGTCAAAAATCAAATTTATGGATCACTTTTACTTTAATATTATCATATTGACTCGACCTGATTTAATCTGTCTCACGAATTCTTATTAATGAGACGATCTCACGTATGTGTGACACATATTATAAATATAATAATAAAATAATAAATAATAAATTTTAAAAATAATAATACACAAAAGATTGCAATGCGGCAGCCTTTTGTAGGCTTATAAGCTTACTAATTTAGTAAGTTTACAAGTCACATGTCTTACAAAGTAAAATCAAAAGAAAAGAATCATATCTTCTTCTGTGTCATTTTGTAAGTTACATCATTTTAAGGATAGGGTTAACCTAACATGAGCAAGAAGTCATTTTAAGGATAGGGTTAATCTACATGAGCAAGAAGTGCAATAATTGAAATTCGACTTATCATGGCAATTTAATTCTTAATTAATTTATTCTATTAAATAAAAACTGTTCAATGAAAAAAAAAAACAGTTGAGCAGTGGTGATGTGCTATGCTCAACAGTGAGGAGTGAATGAATGCATTTGGATGCAATCACCAGAAGCTTGAAAATGAATATTAATTAATGTTATAATGAGTTGTGATTCAGAATTGATGACACATTTCCGAAATCCGAGGTAGATGAACTAAAATTTTATGAGATTATTGATGCACATGGTTTACTTTTTTTTTCTTTTTTTTTTTGCGCGGGGCAGCTGAAACTCCCGAAAGTACTGTCAAGAGGAAGAAATGTATAAAAAAAAAATGCAATTATTGAAGTTTGACTTGTCATAACAATTTAATTCTTAATTCATTATGGAAATAATTCAATATGTATAAAATAAAGGGAAAATTGCATCTTTGGTCCCTGAGTTTTAAGTAAGTTCCGACTCAGTCCTTGAGTTATAGCCGTATCCGAGTTTAGTCCCTCAGTTATGAACGAAGTGGTGCATTTGGTCCCTGGCCGTTAAAACTAACGGAAAAATTAAAAAATAGTTAAAATTTGAGGGATAAAATATGAAATTCACATTTTATTATCATTCTTATATCAAAATCACTTTTATAACATCATTTTTCACTTCTTAGTCTCTTATGAGAATTTCACCAAAAAGAATAACTTGAGATTTTTAGTATGTAAAAAATATTTTGTATGCAATAGTTTAGTCAATTGTCGTCTTTTGAAGTTACAAAAGTTTTTAAAATTTTCATAACTGATTCTTAGGTTCTTCTTTCATTACTCTGGTTTTAAGAAAACAGAGTTTTGTATCTCAAAAGTTCAAGTTTGATTACCTTTGTTGCTTAGTAAAGAAAATAAAAAATCATTAGGATAGTGTTTTCATATGCCTAAACACAATATCAAGTGTTTCTTTGTTTGTACTAGATCTTAAGTTTGTTATACGAGAGTCAGGCTCCTAACAAGTCATACTAAAGTTATTGAAATGCTTTTAGAATTGAAAAATATTAAAAATAAGAGGCTAAGAAGTGAAAAAATAATGTTATAAAAGTGGTTTTGATATAAGAAGAAGAATAAAATGTGAATTTCCTATTTTACCCCTCAAATTTTAACTATTTTTTAATTTTTCCGTTAGTTTTAATGGCCAAGGATCAAATGCGCCACTTCGATCATAACTGAGGGACTAAACTTGAATACGCCCATAACTCAGGGACTGAGTCGGAACTTAGTTAAAGCTCAGGGACCAAAGTGCAATTTTCCCTAAAATAAAATAAAAATATAACTAGTACACTTGATCACTACTCTCTGGTGATGTGAGAAATGAAAGAATCCATTTCCAAGCGAGTAGCACCTCCATCCATCACTGAAAGCTTGACGTCGCGGCTTAGTTCTTCTGCTCTTCTTCTCATCTCATCTCCTTCCCTTGAACCCATTAATCTCTTAACAGCATCTGCAATTCTGTGTGAGCTAACCATTTCCTGGCTGCTACAATCGTCAACTTCTACACCCATTTTCAGCACCTTGGTGATTAGCATGGCGTTCCTGGGCTGCTCAGAGTGCATAGGCCACGCCGCTATGGGCACTCCCATTGAAATGCTTTCCATACACGAATTCCATCCGCAGTGACTCATAAACCCACCCGTTGATGGGTGGGCCAGAATTTCCAGTTGCGGGGCCCAATCTCTCACCACCATTCCCTTGCCTTTCATTCCTTCTTCGTATCCTTCAGGCAGCTCGGCTCTCCTTGCTTCTCCCACGAAAACGTCTCCTTTATCTGCCTCTCTAAGTACCCAAATGAACTTCTGCTCGCTCTCTGCTAGCCCAATCGCGATCTCATTGATCTGTTCCTCAGATAGTGAAGTTGAAGACCCGAACGAAACGAAAATCACAGAATTCTGTTCTTGTTTGTCGAGCCAGGCCAGGCATTTGTGGCGCATACCGGAATCTTTATTCTCCGGTAGGGTTACCGGATTGAACGGTCCAATAGCCCATTGCTGGCTTGCTCTGAGTATGGGTTCTTTAGCAAGCAAGTCGAGGAATGGTCCTTCAATCATCCTGCAAGAATTGAAAAGGGCTCCGGAATTGAACTTCAAGGCTTCATTTTGAAGGTTCCCGTATTCAACCAGCTCCGGAGGCATACAAGCATCAAGATTCGGAAGATCTTTCAGTACTTGAGCTTCCGGCGGGAGAGGCGGCTTCTGCATAATTTCCCAGATGAAGGAGTACATAGAGAAAGCCGAAGCGCTATGGAAGGCGTAAGACTCCGCGTTTTGTATGGAAGGAATGTCTTGAACATTCCAAGACATCAAATAATCATAAATCACAACCACTCTCCTTGTGTTTCTGGAGAGATTTGAGAGGAAGTCGCGGAGGGGGTCACGGAGGAGCAAGGCGGCGTGGAAGGACGGCGCTAGCTGGGAGGGTGACTTGGTTTTGGTGTGTGGGTCAGGGGATTGGAAAGAGGGTGTTGGGAATTCATGGAAATGAAGATTGGAAAGGGAGAGAGGATCCCATCCTTGGAGCCGGAGCTTGGCCTGGCGGAGATGAGTGGCGGCTCCGGTGTAATAAACGGGTATGTTGTAGGAAGAGATAAGGCGGGAGAGGTGGAGGAGCTGGTTGAGATGGCCCTGTGCCGGCAAAGGCACCATCACTACCACAACCTCTGCTCCTATGCCGCCATTTCGGCTACTCTGCTCTTCCATCTTCAAAGATTTGGTTTTGCTCTAACAAGCCTCGGGTTCGGGATGGGTATTTATAACAGTACGCCCCACTTTCCACCAATCATTATATAATAATAAATTGCTAATTTTAATATATTAAAGATACCATTTTAATACATTAAAAGTTTAATTTTTGGAATTACATAAGTGTCGGCGTACACAAGTCTCAATGCGCATTCATCCACAAACCTTGTATAGTTGTATTCTTCTTTTGACGGCCAAGATTATATATTGCTTGGGTATTGGGGAATGGGGATTAATATCTGGTGTTAATAATTAGTATTATTCCGTATATTTTAAATAAAATAGAAAAATACGAGATTTTTATATTAAAACTATCTGAAAGGAAAAAAAATTTTGAATTTTAAAGTTAAGCCAAATAAAAAAGATAACGTTTTTTATGTAATATCTGAGGCTCAAACCCACTCCCATCATCTATGTGAGGGTGTTAACCGGGACACCAAGTGCCACTAGACCACAAAGTCTTTGGCACTTGTCATGGTAATTTACTTCTTAATTGATTTGTTTTTTTTTTTCTCAAATAAAAATTGTTTAGTGGGAAAAAAAACAGTTGAACAGTAGTCATGTGCTATGTTCTAACAGTGAGGAGTGAAAGAATGCATTTGGATGCAATCACCAAAAGCTCGAAAATGAGTATTAATTAATGTTATCTTATAATGGGTTGTGATTCAGAATTGATGACACACTTCCGAAATCCAAGGTAGATGAACTAAGAGCATCCCATAGGGGAGAATAGATGGATGATGTCAGATGTTAAAGCCACTTGGCATGAAAGAGAGAGGGAGAGAGAATGGAACGGAAGCAACTGAAAGGGAAGCATCATAGTACAGTAATTTTGCAGTCTAAATAATTAGAAGACTCACCTGCTGGGCGCGTTCCGCGCCTGACAAAGTAATCTTTTTATTTTATTATTTTTTTAAAATTAGATTTGTTTTTTTTTTTCACTTTTCTCATTTTATATTTTCTAATCACACTTACAAAAACTCCTCAATTACCGCGAAAAAACTCCATTGATAAGGATGCTCTAATTTACGAGATTATTGATACACATGGGTCCTATAGTAGCAGCAGGAGGAGGCAGTACCTCCGACCGACACGGCAGTGAACCATTGACAAACCCAAGTAATAATTTCCTAAAATCATGCAGCATAATCTGTACATAAGAAAACCGTCTGCAAGGAAACTACGTATAAAACTACCTAAATGCCTCTAATGATATAAATAAAAAATGGTTAAAACTTAAAAGATACCCGAGCACCTATTTCCATTTAATCTGTCAAACTTAAAAGAATGAACAAATAACATTTTGAAAATGAATTAATATTACATTCAGAATGAATATAATATAATGATTTAATATAACCATATATTAATTTAAAATATTAAAATAAAAATATCAATATAATATTAATTTAGTCTACTTTAAAAGTGGACAACGGTCCATGGTATAATAATTTAATATTTTGGACAGTTAAATATTGCAGTATGTTATTATTTACTCCGTAATTCTTTCAAGAATAATTATAATTTTAAATGCCAAAATAGAAGTATTTTTGTAGGATAAGAAAAAAAAAAAACTTCTTATAGATTATTTTAGTTAAAACGATTTGAAAAAATGAACTCAACTTAGCCAAACTTCGTATCCTACAAAATAGAAGTATTTTTGTAGGATAAGAAAAAAAAAACTTCTTATAGATTATTTTAGTTAAACCGTTTGAAAAAATGAACTCAACTTATTGCCAAATTCCATCTTCCCGGATTTGGAGTTGAAAATGAATCAATATTACAGTGATAGATGAAGATGAATATATAATATAACGATTTAATATAATAGTATGTTAATTTAAAATATTAAAATAAAAATATTAATAAAATATTAGTTAATTTAGTCTCTACCTTAAAAGTGAAACCTGATTCATAGTATAATAATTCAGTATTTTGGACCATTGTTTAATATAATTTATTTCTTTAAAAAATAATGATAATTTTAAATGTCAAAATAGATGTGTTTTTATAGGATGAACCCAAAAAAAAAAAAAACTAATATATAATTTATTTTAGTCAAAACGGATAGAAAAAATGGACCCAACTCATGTACTAGTAGGTAGGCGGGATACCTACTATATAATTATAAAATTATACAATGTTTAGGAATGATTTATGTAAATATATAATCATACAACATATGTACAATAAGTATGTTCATTTCTGCTTATAAACAAATAAAAATTTTAGATAAAAAATTATTAATGCGGACTAATTAAATGGGTCAATCGTGTAACACACGAGTTACACAAATTATACTCAATCCGAGCCAAAGATTGAATGATCATATTCTAGTAAAAAGTAGGCTAAATGGACCCAAACTAACAAGTTGGGTTCGTTTTGATATCTCTAATAAAAAAACTCATTATTTTTGTTTTTAAATAAACATAAAAAAGTTTAGACACAATCCACTTTGAAATAAATTACATGATTTAATTATTAAAATTTTATTTATTTACAAAAATGCTGTGGTGCTCTTTTCCAAAGTCTAGAATTCATATATTAGTCTTATCTGCATATCTTTTTCAAACTTTTTTTAAAGCTTATGCTCAATAAATTAAAAGGTTTGCTTTCAGTTATTGTCCGCCAAGCAATACGTATATATTGATGGAGACATGAGATCTCGGAGTTTTTTTTAATGGGGAAGTCTTGGCCAAGAGCCTAAATTGGATAGGGTTCAAACCCACGACCTTTCACATAGGGCTTGTTTGGTTATCAGCGGTTAGATTTTAGCGGTAGCGGATTGTGTTAGCGGTTATCAAATAGCGGATTATATTAGCAGTTTGTAAAAAGATGTTTGGTAAAATTAGCTGTTTAGATTAGCGGTTAACATGTAAAATGACCAAAATGGTATACATAATATATATATATATATGCATAAATAATAACAATAATAATAATGTTTTAATACATACATAAATAAATAAATATATATATATATATATATATATATATATATATATATATATATATAACAATAAATAATAAATAATAAATAATAACAATAATAATAATGTTTTAAAATTAAAAAAACAAAAAATAAAATAAANAATAACAATAATAATAATGTTTTAAAATTAAAAAAACAAAAAATAAAATAAAAAAGGGGAGGGGGGTGGGGGGAGGGGAGCCACACGGCTCCCCTTTGTTTCCCCACTTATCCCACATCGGTGGAATAAGTGGGGAGTGGAGCCTTGAGGCTCCATTTTTCATTCAATCAGTTTGCCCAGCGCAGGCGGTGCGCTGGGCAAACTGTAAGTTTTAAATTTTTTTTTTTATATATAAGGGCGTTTTGGGGAAAGTAATACTTTCCCCAAAACGCTGCTATATGCAGCGTTTTGTATATTGGCGGTTTGGAGCAAATCCGTTGCTCCAAACCGCTATTAACCAAACAAGGTTTTCAGCGTTTTGACCATGGTCAAAACGCTAAAAACGGCGGATCCGCCAAAAATTGGCGGATCCGCTACTAACCAAACAAGGCCATAATAACATAAGGATTAACCACCAAATCTATCAAAATCTTGTGTATTAAAGGGTATGAAACTCCACTTATGCATAAAAGTGCGTTGAAAACAAAGTAGTGGGAAGACCCGTGTGTGGCCAAGAATGAAGGTTGCCAAATGCCGTCCATTTGTTGACGATCGCCCTCACCTTCAAGGGTATCTCTTGGTTGGTATGAGTCTTCTCTCTCCTGCCGACACACCAGGTTTAATTCCGATTAGTAATATATTTAGTTTTGTTTTATTTGTTAGTCTATGTTATATATATATATATATATATATATATATATATATATATATATATATATAATTGCCTCCATGTCTTTTTCAAACTTTTTTTAAAGCTTATCCTTAATAGATTAAAAGGGGTCTTCTTTTTTTTGAAAACAATAAATTAAAAAGTGCTTAAAAATCCTAAAGTTTGCTTTCAGTTCTTGTCCGCCAAGCAATATGCCAATATGTATATATACATCTTGGCCGCCAAGTAAAACAAGAAAACAAGGCTTGTGGAGTTGTGGACCAATATAAGAAATTAAGAACCACCCAGGAGGTTTCACCCTCCACTGTTTTCCAATATATATACTACGTATATAATAAGAACCACACCAGAAGGCTTCAAAAATAGAATCATTAGAGCACTCCAAATCCGGGAAGATGGCCGGCGATATTACCGGCATCGGAGCAGAGGTGGTGGTAGTAATGGTGCCTCTGCCGGGGCAGGGCCATCTCAACCAGGCCCTCCACCTCTCCCGCCTAGTCACTTCTTACAACGTACCCGTATTTTACACCGGCGCCGCCCTTCATATCCGCCAGGCCAAGCACCGAATCCAAGGATGGGATCCTCTCTCCATTTCCAACCTTCATTTCCACGAATTCCCAACGCCGCCTTTCGAAACCCCCGCCCCCGACCCTAAAACCAGGTACCCCACGCAGATCCTGCCGGCGTTCAACGCCGCCTTGCTCCTCCGCGACCCCCTCCGCCAATTCCTTTCAGATCTCTCCAAGAAAGCAAGGCGAGTTGTCGTGATTTATGATTCTATGATGGCTTTCAACGTTCAAGACATTCCTTCTATACCAAACGCCGAGTCTTACTCCTTCCAGCCCATCTCGGCTATCTCAATTTACACCTTCCACTGGCTAAGTTTGCAGAGGCCGCCATTGCCGCCGGAAGCTGAGATTTTAAACGAATTAGGGAATTTTGAGACCTTTGTGACTCCAGAAGTGTTGGAATTTGTGAAGATTCAAGATGATGCCTTGAAGTTCAACTCCGGAACACTCTTCGATACTTGCAGAGTGATCGAAGGAGCGTTCCTGGACTTACTGGCGAAAGATCCGTCAGCCGGAACGGGCCAGTTATGGGCAATCGGGCCATTCAATCCGGTGATCCTACCGGAGAATAAAGATCCCAGCACGCGCCATAAATGTCTGGCCTGGCTTGACAAACAGGAAGAAAATTCTGTGATTTTCGTTGCGTTTGGGTCCACCACTACCTTATCCGACGAACAGAACAAGGAACTCGCGATTGGGCTAGCGAAAAGCGAGCAGAAATTCATTTGGGTGCTAAAGGAGGGAGATAAGGGAGACGTTTTCGCCGCAGATAAAAGGAGAGCCTATCTGCCAGAAGGATACGAAGATGAAATCAAAGACAGGGGATTGATCGTGAGAGATTGGGCCCCGCAACTTGACATTCTCGCCCACCCTTCAACAGGCGGGTTCATGAGTCACTGCGGGTGGAACTCCAGTATGGAAGCCATTTCAATGGGCGTGCCGATCGCCACGTGGCCGATGCACTCGGAGCAGCCGTGGAACGCCGCGCTAATCACGAAGGTGCTGAAAACCGGCGTGGAAGTCGACGACTGTACCAGCGAAGAAATGGTTAGTTCTCAGAGAATCGCGGATGCTGTGAAGAGATTAATGGCTTCCCCTGAAGGAGATGAGATGAGGAGAAGAGCGGAAGAAATAAGAGGCGCCATCATGTTATCGGTGAAGGACGGCGGCGCTGTTCCCAGGGAAATGGATTCTTTCATTTCTCACATCACCAGAGAGTAGCCATTAAAATTACTGTCCTGTTTGTTTTTTGCTTTTGTTTTTGTTTTTGTTTGACATGGGATAATTTGTTTATGCCCCTAATAAAAGACCATAATTAAATTAGTTTATTTATGCTATAAATAGTAACCAGCTCAGATGATAATGGCTAATAAGCAGTTGTTATTGAAGATCGAATTTGTAACTTATGGTTACAATTAGTGAGTTGAATTTACCTCAAATATATTGCATTGGAAAATCCATTTCCAGCATCAATGATTCTACAGTACGTAGAATACCAGAACACATTGCATGTACATCAATAATCTAGAATCTTAAATCATTGTATCAAATTAGAAATTACATTACTAAAATACTCAATTATTTAATATACACATTTGACCTAATTATTAAATATAATATATAATTGACAGAGCAAACAGTCTAACTATTGTAATAAGTTTATGTGAGAATTAGTTTCAATCGTTATATCGTGAACCAAGTTCCACAATGCACTATAGACACTAATCTAATGCACAGAATTAATATTCATAATGCACAAAATTTATGTTCATGATACACTGATACACATATACATAAACACCATATAATGAAAATGAATTATGTGTATTATGTTAAATGTTTATGTGTTTTCATCTATCTAATTTTATGCATTATGAACATGAATTCTGTAGTTTATGAAGTCAAATTCTGTATATTGGACCATGCTTCACAATATAAATTACCAGTTAGTTGTCTAACCCGATTCAATTTGTAACTTCTTCCATTCATGCTATTGGGTTTGGGTCACCTCATTAGGCCCAACCCAATAAACTTAGTTATACTTATTCATTCTGGCTTGAAAATTTCGGTCTCTTCCTGGGCCGGCTGGGCGAATAAAATTTAATCATTCACATATTGATTCATCTCCGTTATACAGTAGAGTAGTAGACTATGGTCCATAGTGCTACGTGAAACATGATCGTCAAATAAAATTGTATTATAATTAAAGTGATACTTTAGTGGTGCTAAAACAAAATTACTGTGTGTGAAAAATAAAATTAAAAAGCAAAGTTCATTCAATAACGTATATTGTTAAATGATACTGAAATATAATTAAAATGATACATCAGTAAAATTTGCCTCCAAACAGTCAAATGCTTAGTAGACTTAAGGCAATCATTATTCCATAGACCATGGTCCATACATTTGTGTCAACCATAAATAAGAAGGAATATATTAAAAGTATATTATTTGTATACATAAAGTACATTATTTGAAAGTACATGATTTTTTATATAGTATCAAATAATGTATATTCGTTACACAAATAATATACTTTTAGTATATTAAAAATGTATATTGCATTCATGGTCCACACAATAATTTGCCGACTTGAGGTCATGCCAATTGACAAATTATTGTGTGGGTTGTGGTCCACATAGCTCTGTGGACCACGACACAAAACGACGTCATTTTGATACTAAAAAAATTATTGTTCCGCGCGTGTTACAATAATGAAAATTCTGTGATAAAATAATGTATTTTTTGAGTTAAAATAATGTACTTTATGTGTTAAAATAATATATTTTATGAGTTGAAATAATGTATAATGTATTTTTATTATATGTTAGAATAATGAAATTTCTGGAGGTAAGATAATGTATTTTATGAGTTAGAATTATATATTTTGTGTTAGAATAATGTAATTTTATAAGTTAGAATAGTATACTTTATGTGAGTTTTTGGGCCTAGGTAATAATATGAAGTCAATCAACAACTTGCAAATACAATAACAATGCTTTAAGAAAAGTATTTAATTTTAGCATGTTTGATAAATGATGTTTTGACCTAGTTTTTGCAGATAATTACTACGGTTTGGCTACTTTAGTAGTTTGATTGTGTCAAAATGTTAACAATCCCGTTTGGTAATCAGCTATTTAAGTTGACGTTTCACTCTCATTGAAAATGAGCTCTGTTGTTTTTTAAAATTGTAAAAATGATGGTGAAACTTTTTGATGAATGAAGTTTCTGGTAAATTTTGTTCTAGTGTAAAATTTGTCCAAAAAAACATTGTCTTAAAAATCTTTACAATTATCATTCTCTATTATTCATCTCATGATCTTTTTATTATTTTTTTTTTTATTGACTATGTAAATTTGTTATTAACACAAGGAAGAGTCAATCAATTCCTCAGTAATCTATTAAAATAAATATTTTTTTAATTAATTTAAAAGTGGTAATTGTAAGATTAGGAGCTAAGAAGTATTTTTCATATAAAAACGGAAAAGTCTCTTATAGAAGTTTCTATGCACCATAAGATCCATTAATTAAAATGGAATAAAATGAGAAAATGGTGATTGTCCTAATAAAATCCTCCAATGAGTTAAAAGGTTGCATTATCATTTATTATATTGTTTCGAACCAATAATTTTGCCACCACTCAGTAGACAAAACTCCCCAACTACAAAAGATGAATTTGACTTCAAACCACGTTGTACAATTTTTGTCTGGGTTCTAGTCTTCTAGATGGATCGCTTTTTTTTTTTTTTTTTTTTTTTTTTTTCTCTTCTTCTTCTTCGGGTTGGGAATGAGAGCGATATATTGTATTGCCGGAGACCATGGAGTTGACCAATGAGATTGAGCACCCGAGCATGCGTAGAAGAAGCGAGCGCCTGAGTCACCGCCTCCCAAAGCAGCCGGCGGGTACGACATCCGACGGCAAGCGGCATGACCTCGTCGGACAGCGAGGCAACTAGCATGGAGAACAAGGCTTGATCCTGACAGCGCCACGCAAGATAGGCCGGATTAGGCATCAGCAAGCCCTCGACAGACGACGTAGGCAATGTTGAAGCCGGAGCGGGAATTGTGCCGTCAACATACCCCATGAGATTGTGACCAACGAGAAACGGCACAACCTAGGTTGAACAAGAAATTCCAGTAGGTGAGCTTGATACGGATGAAGTGATGAGCCATGGACAACGAGCTCATAGCCGTCGTGACAGAGGAGACGGCACCATCCGAAACCGTGCTCTCAGACGAAGTAACGGAAGGATCGGCCATGAGAACAAGTTAAACCTAGGCTAATTGATACCATATGAGAGCGATATATTGTATTGAATACTGATCAAACCTTTACAGAGTCTGGGAAAGAGTATATGTATACATAAGAGAGGTATAGAGAGAATAGACTACTAAATCACAACATGACTCTAATACATAGAGTCCTAATGGGAGGGGGGGGGGGGGCGGAATAGTAGAATCAATTTAGCCATATCCAAACTCAACACATTATAGACGAAAGGATCGGGGGAGAGTGAGGGCATCACTCCTTCTAATATGACACATAAGTCTAGTGAAACAAAACACGATATGGGTAAAATAATTTGCTAAGTCCCTAATATCCTGTAAGATAAGATTAAATGAAGAATTTCACTTGTATCATTTTTCAAGCCTTATACCACCGAAAGGGAATTTATCTCAATTGCACAAAGTCGAAGCCGTTGTTCTTCATCCACTCAAGAGCCTCTCTAACTGCTAAAGCTTGCTAAAATGCCTTTATGCATACAATTAAATTTGTGGTATGACTTCCATCATTCATGCATGGATTGCATATATAAATTGGAATACAATCATTTATAAAACTGACAACACCCAACCGTGTTTTATAAATATTGTAAACTTACAAATTTACAGTAATTATAAAATTGACTCATACAATTTTATCAGAGAACTATATTTTTATTTGAACACATAAGTAAGAAAGTGGGTGTCAAAAAGCATTAGAGTGATTTCTAGGGCCTAGAGGTTTAAGATGTGGATGCTAACAAAGACAAACATATCATAATCATTCATCTAAATAGGCAGACACAAACTGTAAAATAATTATATTAAACAAGTTTATTTGCTAATTCACTAATTGCAACACATTGACACAACTAACGGTCATTTTCTAGAATTTTTTAGAGGGTAATCTTAAATGCAACAACAATATTAAATTCTATTAATGTAAACAGATTGAGATTGACTTTTCACAGCCAAATTAAAACAAAGTTATCTGATGATGTGAGCTATGAAAAATTCCAGCTCGTTGCGGCTATAGTTTCCACCCGTGATGGACTCGTTCCCACTTTGATTTTTAATTCCGCCCGCATCTCGAGGGATGAAAATTCCCAAAAAAAACAAAAACAATTTATAGTTATCAATTTATATATTTATTTTTATTATAATAAATGACAAGTTAAAAACATCTTTTTTATTGTAATTATAATTAACATTTAAAAGTATTATAAATTCTTAAATTATAATTTTATTTGTAATATAAATAATTATTATTATCATCATCATTAAAATAATTAATATTTTATAAGAAATAACTTAATAGTAGATTTATGTTTTTGTTTTTAAAAATAAATCAAGCAGAAAAAAATATAAATTTTTAACATCCTTCCAAATAGAAAAATAATGTTTTCTTACTTCTAGTCAAACTCCATAAAACAAAAATATTTTTCAAAAAAAAAAATAAAAATCCGTAACCTAACATAACCTGGATGAATAATTTTTACTCTCAACTCTTACTAACACACAAAATTTTGATGTAAAATTTTTTACTAGGACCCACATGAGAAAATTAGTTTATCAATGTTATCATTTAGTAACTTGAGAGTACATATGGTAAAACTAAAAAATCAATTGACAGTTCTTATAATTTCACCAAATCACGTGATCTTTCAATATTTGCCACGAAGATAGTAGGTCATATGCATTTACAATTGCTTTAAATATTAAATATTGGTTGTTATTCTATTTTTCTCATTGTACGTGTCAAATTTAGTTAACAAGCAGGTCATACCATAATATTATTTACAATTCACATTTTCATAATATTAAGTTTGACATTAGTAAATAAAATTGGTAGTTTAAAAATTATATTAAATGTACTATATTAAGATAACATAAAATAATAATATTAACCAATTTTATTTGGTAATTGCAATACATCAATAATGGCCTTACGGTCATTTCTTGAATTTGTTAGAAAATAACGGCGAAGTTTGAAATTTTTTTCCATAAAAGCAAAAGCTTAAAATAAATGAGATATTTTAAGAGAAAAATAAAACACTTAGCAATTGCATATAATGGATGCAATCCCTTAACCTTATTATAGCCCCTTCACTTTGAGAGGTTGCCTCAAAGTTACTGTTTGTGAAACTCGATCTCTAATATTTGCTTTCAAACTTTACTCATGTGATCAATTAAGCTCCTCATGCGGGACGCTGATGATAATGATAAAGCAACAATACTCTGACCCCTCAAAACATGTTTTTCGTATGCGTTTTATTACCAGTTGTCATTTTTTTTCTTGGTTTCATCTTCCAATTCCAAGTAAAAAATCTATCTCAAATTTTACTGTGAAACGTGATGATTGTGAACCGCGCATCAAAATGACGTCGTTTTGATTAATGAAAACAAACGGATGAAAAGGCTTCCGTTTTGCGTAACTGCAGTTTCCTTTCAACATAGATGCAGTATAGTTCAATACAATTGTAGTTGTAGTTCCAGACAAATGAAATGACCTCCGTTCCGCACAACTGCAGTATTAGTTCATGATCATGCTCCACAATACATTGTGAACCATGGTCCACGGTATAACAACAGAAAATCAATTGGCACGTCTTTTAATTCCAGCAAGATCTTTTAAGATTGGATTCGTATCACCGCGACGGGGACTTTTGAAGACTAATAGATATTCCAAGTAGATTCCATGAATGTCGTCGTCCTTGGTAATAATAATATAGTGCAGATCAGACCAGTGCATGCTTTTTCTGTCGATCTAAAATGGACTAACTCTCTTTCATGACCAAATTCATATAATCTTTAGACAATTTGAGCACCATACTAAAATTCATGATAACATCAAAAGATGTAAAATCACTTCCAAATCCAACACGGCATGCAACAATTTGTTTATATATGTTAAACAATGGCAGTCAACCATATATATATGAATTAATTATGCTATCTCTCTCAAGTTAATTGTAAATTAATTATACAAGTTAAATAACGCCATCAAAATTAATTTATCTAATTGATTGCGTAGACCTAAATTAAATAGTTCAAATGCTGTCCAATCAAAACTAATTTTGTTTCAATTAGAACTCAATAATAAATATTATCATATCCGGGTTGTCTCCTTTTGTGTTGGATTAAGTCATGTATAGTATGAGATCATCCGGGATGCAATATTTTTTAATTAAAATATTTTTTTTTAATAAATTTATAAACAAGTATTACATCTTAATTAAAAAAGATACTAAATATGTTACGTGAAATGAGCTTGATCTCACACAAGACTTAAGGGTGGAGTATTCAACCAAGATTTTTATGACTTTTAACAAATTTAAAAGTTTGGTGGTATTAGATCTCGACTTTTAAAAATTCTTTAAAAGTCTACTAATTCTATTCATATTTTGTGAGTCTTTAAAAGTGTATTGGTCTTCGATTCAAACTTTTATATAGTTTTTAAAAGCTTACTAATATTCAAAAACTTATAAACTATCATAATAGAGTTTATGTGAACTTTTCCGTCACATTTATAAATAGTTGAAATCCAACCGTCTAACCCCAAACTTTTCAACTTTATCTACCGGCTTTATTTTTTCTCTGTCTAAACGAGATAAACTTTTCATCTATTTCAATCTAATTTTAACATTTTAAAACTTTCATAAATCTCATATATATTTTTTTATTTTTTATTTTCACACATATCTATATAAGATAATAGCTAATATTTTATTATTGTTAAAACAACAACTATATTTTGATACGGTTTGCCAAAGACCTTGTGGTCTAGTGGCATTCGATTTACACTCCCACATGGAGGGGAGTGAGTTTGAGCCTCAGTAGAGGTGACTTATGATATTGTAACATAGTCACTAGTGAAAAAAAAAGTATTTTGATACGGTTCACAACATTTATTCTTATTTTTTACTCTCTATGACATGACATGCTTTAATTTGGTAAGGGATCATAACCTTTATTCATTCTTCTTTTTCTTCCTCCAATCAAATGTGAATACAAGTGTGAGTTAAATGTAGGAGTAGAAATTTGGAAATCCATGAAATATTTTTTTTGCTTAAATACACCTCCTTTACTAAGTGGGTTGGGGATTGTATAGAGACAAACCCATCATAGTCATTCATCTAAAATTGTAGAATGCAATTGCAACAATCAGCCGCCTAGGCGCTAGGCGCCCTTAAATCGGAGAGAATTGCTCTCTAGGCGTCCGCCTAGTGCCTAACTGGGCCGAATTCGACCGAGTTAGCTTGCCTAACTCGACAGAATTAGCCGAATTAATTCGGACAAGTCGGCCTTGTTAATTTTTTATTATATTTATATATATTTAAATTTATTTATTTATATAAATAAGATAAGTAAAAGACGTATATAATATAATATATTTTATGCACACTCACACATACATTTTTTTTTTTTTTTTATAAATCGCCGCCTAAACCGCTTAGCTTAAGCGCTAGGTCCTACCATCCGACTAGGACCTAGCACCTAGTGCAACCCTATAATGCAGACACAATAAACTGTTTTAGTGACTGAGCTTGTCTCCTTTCATGATTCGACAGAATCTTCGTGCGACCACTATATGTCTATATGCAGAGAACGTCAATAGGAACGTAATATAATTAAACACAATGAGAAAACGGTCATGTTCTGAGATTTGTTGGAGGAAAATCTTAAACGTAAACGCAAACAACAATATTAAATTCCATTCATGTGGGCAACATATATTGAGATTGGCTATGTTTTAAACCAAGTTATCTGGTGATGTGAGCTACGAAGGATTCCAACTCGTCACACCCGCCGCCCACCGCGATCAGTTCTTTCAGCTCCGCCGCTCTCCGCCTCATCTCCTCTCCGTCCGCCGACGCGATCAGTTTCTTCACTCCTTCCCCGATTTCTCTCCGCCCAACCACTTCGTCTCGCCGCGCCCAGTCCACCAAACTTATCCCCATTTTCAGCACCTCCGTTACGAGCGTGGCGTTCCTGGGCTGGTCCGAGTGCATCGGCCACGCCGCGATCGGCACTCCCATTGAAATGCTCTCCATGCACGAATTCCACCCACAGTGACTCATGAACCCTCCCACGGACGGGTGCCCCAGAATCTCTAACTGCGGGGCCCACTCCCGGAGAATCAGCCCTCTTCCTCGTACTCTTTCCTCGTACCCTTCCGCCAGCTCGGCTCTCCTGGCTTCCCCGTCGAAAACGTCTCCCCTGTCGCCGTCTCTCACCACCCAAATGAATTTCTGCCCGCTCTCGTCCAGCCCCGCGCCCAGCTCCGTGATCTGTTCATTGGACAGTGAAGTTGTGGACCCGAAAGATACGAACAGAACAGAGTCTTTCTCTTGCCTGTCCAGCCATTCCAGGGATTTGTGACGGTTATTGATTGAGTCTGTGAGGAAAACCGGGTTTAATGGACCAATAGCCCATTGAGATCCCGATTTTGATTCTTCCCCAAGGAGATCAATAAAAAGCGCTTCTATTTCTCGGCAGGAATTTAGAATGTCTCCGGAGATTCCATCCCAAAACGCTCTCTGCGTTTTCACGAATTCTGCAAACTCAGGTATGAAACAGCCCTCCGGCGACGGCAGACAGTTCAGAACTCCGGCTTCCGGCCGGATTTCGGGTTTTCCGGCGCGTTCCCAGTGGAAGGAATAGATAGTAAACGCTGAAATGCAACGGAAACGGTACAGCTCGGCGTTCTGCAACGAAGGCACGTCCTGAACCACCCAACCCATCAACGAGTCGGCGATTACCACAACCCTCTTTTTATCTACGGAGAGATTACGAATCAGAGCGGTAAAGGGGTGGCGGAGATGCGACGTTGCGGAGAACAGCGGCATGAGCTGAGTGGGGAATTTTGTGGAAGCGTCGGGATTGGGCGGCGGGGACTGGAAATGCGGGATGGGGAGTTGGTGAAAATGAAGGTTGGGTACGGCTAGCGGGTCCCAGCCGTGGACGCGGTGGGTGGCCTGGCGGATGTGCGTGGCGGCTCCGACGTAGTGTACGGGGATGCCGTGGGCGGCGATGAGGCGGGAGAGGTGGAGGAACTGGTTGAGATGGCCCTGCGCCGGAAGAGGCACCATCACCACCACCACACCCATATTTGCTCCTTTAGTTCCATTTTCAAGAATGGAAGAACTGATTGGCATTGTTAAGCTGATTCTGTATTTTTGTGTGGTGTTGAATTAGATTGTGAATGGAAGGGGGACTACTAGACTATATAGGAATGAATTGGGACATACTATATACAATATTCATAATGTCTTTTTCCCATTTTTGCAAGATTTGTCTTTTTTTAGTAATCGACACTTTTTCCCATTTTTACAAGATTCTTCTTTTTTTTTAAGTAATTAACTCAATTATAATGTAATATCTGTTCATACATATTTTTTAACTTAACTGAGACATAAAGAGTCACTAAAGTCTTGAGCAGCTGTGTAGGATCAGATCCCAAAGATAGTCTATTTTTATTAGGCTTTGGACTTGGACTTCGAGCTACCGATTATGCAGCTTGACCAAGGTATTTTGGCAGATTTGTCATAATTATTAACCCGAAAAAAGGATAAACAAATTTCACATTCAAATTGATTTAAGAAAATTGTTAAAGGATATTTAATTAGTGGATCTTATTCCGAATTCTATTTTGTTTATTTTTAAAATTGTGGCACGTGGAAAATCAACACCAAATCCATGTTTCACTGTTTTTGTTCCAGATCTGTTAGGATATGCTTAGATCAGAACAATTGACGTGATGTTCATCAGATCAACTCACGGGAGATATTCCAGCGTTATAAGTGAATCATGGCCCACACAAAGTCACGATGTTTCAGTAAGTGGAAGAAACAGATTGTAATTCGTAACGGAGTTTCGCAACTGATACTACAATTCATCTCAAAAGATACTGTCTCACATTTGTTTTTATATTATCGAATGAAACTGTAGTTATATCAAAATTTAACTGTGGTTGTGTTGAAATGTAACTGCAGTGTATATAAACTAATACTGAATAACAGTTTTACATTTGTATTTTTATATTATCGAATGAAACTGTAGTTATATCGAAATGTAACTGTAGTTGTGTTGAAATGTAATTCTAGTTATGTTAAAATGTAACTGCAGTGTATATAAACTGATACTGAATAACAATTTTACATTTTTGGGTGTATATTGTCCAATGAAACTGTAGTTATATCGAAATGATATTGTAGTTGTGTTGAAAGGAAACAACAGTGTATTATAAAAGGAACTGTAGTTGTGTTGGAAGGAAAAACTACAGCGTATTATAAAAGAAATTGTAGTTGTATTGAAAAGAAAGCTAATAACAGGTTCACATATTTGAATAATATCGAATGAAACTGCAATTATATCGAACAGAAACTGCAGTTATGTGTTGAAATGTAACTGCAGTGTATATGAACTGAAAGTAAATAGAGCGGAACGGAGGCTATTTCAGCCGTTTGTTTTCATTAATCAAATCGACGTCGTTTTGATGCATGATTTTAAAAAATTCCATACCCAATCAGATTGCATCAAATATTCATCCTATTATTTGATTAATTAATAAAAAATAAACGATCCAAAATAATTAATATAAAGATTTAAATGGTCTAACATATATGAATGTAATATAAGAATTTCTATGATAACTTTTTTCTTAATATTAAAAAAAAAAAAAAAAACAAGAGAAGCAAAAATTTTATTTTAATCAAATTTAAAGAATTCGTTCTCTATTGAAATAATTTTTTCACCAACCAAACAAAGTAAAATATGTAGTATTTTCTTAAATTTGAGAAGAAAAATTAGAAAAGTATTTTCTTGTAAACCAAACACAAGCCATGAGTGCTTTTACTTTACCCTTAATTTGCAAAAAATTTAACTTCTTACAACAGAAAAGTTTTATTCAACAGGTCTATTATATTACCTTAGAATTGTATTATAGCAAAATTCATTGTTAGTCATCCATATAATCCATAATGGTAACATTATCACATTTAGTCTTGTTCTTTTAATTTTATCGCATTATAATCTTGACTTTCATTTGTGTACCATAGTTAGCCATTCTTTTAAAAATTTGTTATTTTTATCATTTACTAAATATGACTAACATGTAAGTTGATCATTCAATTAAAAAGAATTTACAAGAGATGGAAAGAAATTAAATAACATGTTAAGGCAAGTGCAATTACTCTCCTAAACTTTTGAAAAGTTCACTTAAACAATCCAACTTAATAAATTGGATCAATTAAGCCCAATTTATCAGTAGTTTCAATGCGTCAAAATAGCTAGTTGGAGTGTTTAATTACACTTTTCAATAGTTTAGGAAGCTAATTGCACTTTACTGTAAAATTAGAAGGCTTATTTGACTTTTATCTCAAATTTAAATATTTAAAAACTATATTAAAGTATTATAAAACACACAAAAAATCAAAATTAAAAATAATTAAAAGAATACTAACAAAAATAAACAAAAAATAAATAGTTAGTTTGGCCAACGAATAAAACGTAAAGAATATATGCCAACTACCATGTAGTGTGAGGACATTCTGGTTATTATTCCAAATGAGTTGCCATACGTTTGAACTCCGATGGTAGAGTCTTAGATTCTCTATATTTGAGAAAGTATAAAATATATATTACTTTATAAACAATCGTATGAGTATTTTTATTTTTTATTTTTAAGATGGGAACTGGGACTCAGAAATTGCTTGCAAGAGAATGTCGGAGAGCTAGGCGGAGGAGCTGGGAATAGGTGGAGGATGTTGGTTTGATGGCGGCGGAGTAGGTTGGGCAGAAGAATTGGGCCCATAACAATGGGCTAAGCATAAATCTCTACGCTGGGCTAACAACACCAACTATATTTCATGTTTTTTTTTTTTTTTTTTGAAAAGACTATATTTCATGTAAACAACGCCCACGCAAGAATTAGACTTTGCAATCAATTTCGCAAGGAAGAAATCTCTGTTTCACCTTTCTATGGTCATTACTCAGTTGGTATGTAGCAGGAAAAAAAATAAAAAACAGTAAATTCCTGGGTTTGTTAGGAGATTTTTTTTTTTAAGAGGATTTTGTTGGATTGAAGTACTATAAATAGAGCCATACTACCATGCAATCTATCTAATTTGTGACCTTCCGTTTAAAATTTTGTCTGTAATGTCATCAACTATAAATTACTTGGCACTGCTTTTTCTTTATTAGTTACTATTATATAAGTTACGAAGTATAAGATTGGGATTACTTTGGTTATAATAGTATGCCGGAAGAATAGGCCAAATTTTTGCATATTTTTTTTTTATTTTAAAAATTACAGAATACTTACATGACAATATATCCCTACCACTATCACTATATCCCTACCGCAGCCTCACCTTTATCCACTTATACTTCTATTAATTAATAATTACTATAACTACAATTAACAACCATTTATCTAAATAAACGTAACTTGTTGTAAAAAAAAATGTATATAAACATAATTTATTTACTTTTGTTTAATGTTACACATTATTTATATTATTGAAATTAAAAATCAATAACTTAATGAACCCAATAGTTTATGGGTCACACTTGTGTGAGACCGTCTCACGGATTGGGTCGGGTCAAAGTAACATGCAAATGTCATACTTATATGCTCAAATATAATACCAATTAGGAATACAATTTTTATTACTTATATGAGAAAAAGTATTACATTTCCATAATAAGTAATGTTGACAAGTGTCCCTTACTTATAAAAGAAAAAATATAATACTTTTGAGGAAAAATGTAATACTTTTAAATCGAAATGTAAAAGTATTGTATTTTTCCTTAAAAGTATTACATTTACTGTTATAAGTAACAAAATTTTTATTCCTAATTAGTATTACGTTTGAGATGATATTTGTGCGTATAAGTATTACATTTGCATCTTGACCCGATCCGTCTCACTATGAGATGATCTCACACAAGTGTTTTCCATAGTTTATTGGTTCAATTATTTTTAATTATGTTATATCCAAACATAAGTTGGGTTAAGATATCAAGTATTAAAATTGCACTTATATTAGACTTGAAAGTAAAAATTATGGCAAAAATTTGTGTGAGACCGTCTCATCGATTTCAATCGGTGAGACGGGTCGGATATTTGATTAATGAGGTTAAAGATCCGACTCATTAATCAAAAATTCAACTTGTCTCACAGATTGAGATCCGTGAGACGGTCTCACACAAATGTACCTAGAAAAATTTTATGTGTGTGTGTGTTACTCAAATAAACATATCCAAACAAATATTTTAAGTATTAGGTTGAAAAAAAATACTCTGTATTATATTATCTAAACTAAAACTCATAAATTTAAATCGCCTTTTAAATTTTATGTGAACTCAATAAGTTATTATTGGTCCGAATTTTTTTAGATATGTTATATCCAGATATAAATTTGGTTTGAATATCATATGTTAAAATTTTATATATATTAGGCTCAAAAGTATGGATTGTATTTATTAATATATGTTTAAATCAAATATATCCAAAATAAAAAATAAATATGAGGTCTAGAAAGTCACTCAATTCCAAGTTTGCACTAATTTTATAATGTTAGTCTAAAAATATATATTTTAAAAAATTGTGTTAGTAAACAAGTTTTCATAACATAAAATAGATCAGAGAACATAAAATTGAGAATGAAAATGTATCCAAAAACTAGAAAACAAAATATAAATAACAGAAAATTGAAGTAAATTGCAATTTTTTAGCAAAAATCGTTGTCATTTGAGTGTTGTGTGCATTTTCTTGTAGTGAATTAGAATTAAAAACTTTTGTAACTATATTATTGTGTGGATCATGATTCACATGACTGTGTGGACCATAAATGCAATATATATTTTTAATATATTAAAAGTATATTATTTGTATACTGAAGGTATATTATTTGATAATATATAAAAAATATTATGTACTTTTAAATAATGTACTTTATACACAAATAATGCACTTATAGTATATTAAAAATATACTTTTATTTATGGTTTATACAAATGTGTAAACCAGAGTCTATGAAATAATGATTGATCCTGGATTCCTAGTATAGTTTAAAATATTTGAAGGAATTATTTGAGTACACACTCCTTTTAATTTCGTGCTTTGTAGGATAAAAAATGAGTTGTTTATACTGTATTGTAGTTAAATTACTCATTTGGGGCTTAAATAGAGCACTTAGCAAGTTCTTATGGGGTTATGATTTTAATTTATTTTTTTAGTACTGTTGACCCCAATACATGTAGTATATGGTTTAATTGTTTAAATAAGTATATTTTATTTTATTTTTGCATTCAAATTATTATAAGCACCTAACTAACTTTGAACTTTTTTTTAAAACAAAACTTTGAACGTTGTATATATTGCATATTGAACAAAAAAAGAATCCTTAGCTTAGCAAGACTAGTAGTGGTAATGGATTAATGTCCATAGAGTTAATTTTCATGTTAGTTAATAAGTAATTTGTTATCTCATTTTTCTGGGCATTTAATTATTTTGATTTATATTTCAGTTTAAATATTTTAAATTATTTCCTTTAAGTATTTCATAAGTTTATTTAAATTCTTTGTGTGATCGACTTATCAGACAAAATTTGTGAATGTGGTAAATTACGATGTCTCAACGATCCATTAGATTGGAGGATGTGTTTACAAGGACCATATATACTACAACATTTGATTGGTGTAATTCCAGTGTGGTTGCTAGGCCTTCATATTATGTTCCTACCCATAATTTGCCACCTAGGAACCTAATGAGCTACACGTGCTAACAGTTTTTCAATTTTCTAGCTATTAACATTAGTTGAAAGTGGTTGAGGTTTGACTGGTAGACCATTAGGCTCACCTGTTGCCGACTGTCGTCTCTCTAAGTTAATCGGCTTCTCTTATTACAACTCCCTTTCTCGACCATTTAGCAGGCTTCGCGAAGACCGATTAGTGCTCCCGTTCTTTCCCTTATCCTCTAGTAGACTGGCTAATCGTAGTTCGATTCCTCTACTTAGTCGAGCCCTACCGCTGCTAGTACGACTCCTTCAGTCATGTCGTTTCCCGTCCCTTCGACTAACTTGGTTGTTTGTCCCCTTTACTATGCTCCGCCTAATTCTCTCATCCGTCATCTTCGTTGAGCTCCCTGCCAACCTCAGTGTTTCGGGCATCGGGCCTATGTCCGTATCCCATCAGCCCGTATGCCTGTTAATTAGTGTATGTTCATATTAATAATCAGTTGAGGTTGTACCCAAAAAACAAAACTAATCATTATAATCTAATAATATACGCATATCATAAAGGGCCGGGGTGTTTAAAGTACATGTGAAGATGCATTGCATAGAGCAGGATGAACTCATGTCACCCACCCACATTAAAAAAACTCTCGACCCATGTGGTCTGCTACATTGTCCCATCATATCATATGCAATCCTTCAATTCGGACAGACACCAACTAATGGGCAACACTATTCTCCATATCCTCACTGCCACACGTTATCCTAAACCTCAAATCACAACCATAATAGACCATGTGATCGATAACGTGGAAAAGGGCAAACTAGCCTACTTGGTGATTGGTCGTCCATGCATGCTTGCTATCTTGTAGAATATAATAGGACTGCGATTCTGTCTTTATGTTATTTTATATTTATATTAATATTAATTATATATGTTGGTATATTCTAGGTTGTCTGGAATTTCATTGGACATAATCTAGGATTCTCCGATAATGAATTATATATGTTATATATAGTTATATACTAATTAATTACTCAATCAATTCTGGTCTCTTTATGTGTTCGTTTTCTTCGATAACAATAACTTCTGGCCCAGTAGTTTTAGATTATTCTTCAGGATGTTAATTTGGATTATTCCAACCTTGCTGTTAATTTGTTATTCTAATCTGCTTTTCAAACTCATCCTTCGGAAGGTATTAAAAATTATTGGTCCACCACAATTAATATAAACATACAAGTCATTTATTACTTGCAAATTATTATGCAGGATATGAACCAAGAAAACAACCTATAAGGTTAAGAACACATGTAGTTGAGTAGTATGTAAGATGAGAGTAAGTCAATTTGAGTAACCTAAAGTCAATGGGAGAGCAAAGTTGTATTATATAATGAAAAACGTGAAATCCCTCTCAAGTGATATAAATGGTCCTATAGACCCCTCCCAAGTAATATATAGGTGGATATAGGGTGGTCATGTTTATATGAGATTAAATGAGTCGTACTTGTCCTCTAACTAACAAAATGATAAACGAACATGCTACACACTTTTACTTTTACCATTTACGTACAACTAACCACTCATTATTAATAATAAAATGCATGTGTACAAGACAGGTTTTAAAATTATGCATCTTGGAGAATGGGTTTTAATTTAGAAGTAGTTGTAGCTGCCTCATTTGTTTTTTAGTAATTAATGTTTATTTTGTTTTGTAATATGCTTCTCAATGTGGGGTAGGATACCCAATTGAGTGGTCAAGTCTTGAAGCGTAACCTCGATTTAACAAGCCCATATCTTTGAATTGAATCCTAATACTAGTAAGCTAATCTTATTGGTCAATCTCAATAAACTTATGATAATATAAATCCTACATTATTTACTCCCTCCAACTATCTCAATAAAGGCATTCAATTTCATGAGAAAGTAATATTCAACTAAGTGCTAGTTCAAAAATTATTAGATTGAAAATTCATAAGGTGTCCTATACTAGTGATATAAAAGAGGAAGAGTATAAACAATTTTTAACGTTTATAGTCGAGCATATAGCCTCACCCTATGCCCAACAATGGATGCCCAGTCTAACTAACCAATCCAAGAAGTCTAGGTGAGTCAAATCATATATAACTAATCACTCTGAAGTCATAAAAGCATTATAGATGATAAAACTCACAAATTAAACCACCTAATCCAACAATCAATTTCACTATCACCGAGACTAGCCAATAAGGAGGCGATACAATATTGACATTGGCAATCATCAATAACCACAAATTGATGGGGAGATACACTCTTCCCATCCTTTACCCATGTGTATATATACCCCAATAGCGTTAACAAAAGAGACTATTCAATACTACATTTATTACACTCTATTCTCACAACTATCACATTGTCTAAAGACCCTTTGACAGGTCGCACAAACACCTCCTACATAGTTAAAGCGTTCCTTTACTTCTTTCACAATCCAAGCTAACTTGACAAGCGAACACACTATAATAATTAATTATGTAAATTAAAAATTTCACTATCACCAAATTTCATTTGTCCAATACCCAGCCGGATTAATATAATTTCCTTTTAATTACAGAAACACCAAAAAAAAAAAAAGGAAAATAGAGAGGGTGAGGGTCATAACTTGCCAGCTACAAGGACCAACAAATACATATGTTTAGTTGAGGTGTATGGACATCTATATTTAACCCTTTATGACAAATAAAAGCTTTAAAGACATAATAATGCCTGCATATATGCCCACACCAACCAAACGTTGTACGCATCATTTGTTTAGTAGTTGTGCCCACTTGCAGCGAATCAGCGATGGATATATCTGCCGACCACCAATTTTCCCGAAATGGCACCATGCGTCTATGTCTTTCCAATGCACCAATATTACACATAACAAGTTGCCACGCTTTCCTAGTTACACACACATAAATAGGAATACGGGCATCAATTTAATTTGCAAATCCGCCTAGTAGGTATAACTCACTCTCAGCTCATTCGTTTTACATGGATCAAACTCGAATATCAAAATTTCACCCGTGATTGATGGCAAATCGAGTTCAGATTTTAAAATTGTAACGACCTACTGATGATATAATACCAAAAAAAAAATGGTTACAAATACAAAAGAATATTTATCCAAAAAATTTTATAAGGATAATGTCCATAACTTATTAGTGAGGTAAGAATGAGATGTGGATATTAGCTTGTGACACGTATGGTTGCATGTCACATTCTTACCACATATCTTTTAAAAAGGTTAGTCACACAACACTAAAAAGGGTTCCTTTACAATTGTATATATACACTTACATTCCACTCACAGGGTACTCGTCACTCTCATTGTACACCGCATCATCACCATTACAATATAGCGCGCAAAACTTAGATAGCAATCCCAGCCAAATTGAACCATAAGATTCTATGTTCGACTCCTTGTATGAGCTTTCTTGGTTTGAACTTGTCAGCTATGTATAATCTAGACGGGTTTTACCCACCTAGAACAAAGTCCAGCAAAATTTTAACTTAGACTAATCCGAATATTGTTCACCTATTTAAGTTCAAATATTTATTGTGCAACGATTATATACTCTAATTTTCACTAGAATGCATTGCATGTGTTCCATCAATTAATATTAACCCTTTTTGTGCCCTACAAAGGCTGCAGAGTAGTTCAATTGAGTTGTGTTGTTTTTCCCTTTTTCACTAAGTTTAAAAAGATACACTTCAACAACGTTACTTTTTGACTGTGCACCAACGTGTAACAACTCATACTACATCAATTTCGGGATAGTCACAGATGTCCCCAACGACAAACAAATAACACATGCATAAATACATAGGGTGCCCATCAGTCCATCAGATCTTACATCTTTGCAAATATACTGTGAGTTGGGATGTGAGGACCATTAAATTGAAGGTTCAATCTTTTGAAAAGATTTTGGTTATGTACTAACCAATTAAAGTGTGTCAATAACTTTGCGGTCTCTTTGTAATTTAGTGGTACATAGTGACTCTCCTAAATGAGAGGTTATGAGTTTGAGTATCGGTGGGATGGTGTTGTAAATAATGAGAAAATATTTATCCTCTTTTGTGACAATCAGATATACACAATTTTTATAAACTAACTTAACAAAACATGTTGAATCACACAAAACATTTAATATACGAAGTAAATAACATTTTTTCGTGTTTTTTTTTATTGCATCTTTACTTGATATCCATTGTACACGTACGTATTAGGAAGCTGCAATTTTTTTTTTTAATTTTCAGTACAAATATATTTTTCCATGCTTGTCCGTACAACCACACATATAATGAGTAGTAAATTTCTGAATTTGAGTTTTTCTTTAAAAATAGTAATAATAATAATAATAAATATAATAATAACTGTTGGATAAAATCGGTTAATAGAGTAAATGAAGAATCGATTTTTAATATTATTTTAATGTGGGCTCCCATCAACTAACTCCTGGCTATGTGATCAACGAACCCATCCAACTCTATGCGGCTAACGCCGCCGTCCGCCACCGCCTTCTTCATAGCGCAACCGAAATCCGCCGCCCTCTGTCTCATCCGCTCTCCTTCCTCCATGGCCATCAGCCTCTTCACGGCGTGTTCCACCGCCGATGACGTCACAATCTGGTCCCGGCGAGCCCAATCCTTAACCACGATCCCAATCCTGAGGACCTTAGTGATAAGCACGGTGTTCCTGGGCTGGTCGGAGTGCATTGGCCAGGCCGCCATGGGGACGCCCATGGATATGCTCTCCATGCAGGAGTTCCATCCGCAGTGACTCAAAAACCCGCCGGTGGAAGAGTGGGCCAGCACTTCCAGTTGCGGGGCCCAGTCTCTCACCACCATTCCCCTTTTTCTCACTCTCTCTTCGAACCCTCTCGGGAGCTCTAATTTTTTGTGTTCTTTGGAGAAAATATCTGATTTGTCGGCGTCTCTTAGAACCCAAATGAACTTTTGCTCGCTCCTCTCCAAGCCGGTGGCGATTTCTCGGATTTGTTCGTCGGAGAAAGAGGTGGTGGTTCCGAAGGAGACGAAAATGACGGAGTTTTTTGTGTGGTTGTCTAGCCACGCCAGACATTTGTGGCGGGTTTTGGAGGCGCCGCCATTGCTGACGTGGACGGGGTTGAAAGGTCCGAGGGCCCACTGTTTCTTCTTCCCACTGATTTCTTCCCTGGAGAGGAGTTCAAGAAAGGGGCCTTCCAGGGCTCTGCATGTGTTGTAAATCCTGCCGGAATTGGATTTCAAGAAATCGTATTGGGCCTTGAGGAAAGACTCGAACTCGGGGCTGAAACATCCTTCGAGGGACGGGAGGTCTCTGAGGAGGTCGGCGTCGACGGCGAAGGGCTTCCCCATCTTCTCCCAAATGAAGAGGAAAATGGTGAAGGCGGAGACGCTGTGGAAGATGTAAGACTCCGCATTGGGGATCCCCGCCGCGTCTTGAACCACCGACCCCATTAGCGAGTCGTGGATGACGACGACCCGGGAGTTATTACCCGCGAGCGCCCGGAGGAGCTTACCGACGGGGTCGCGGAGGAGGGAGGCGGCTTGGTAGGACGAGAGGATGTGCGCGGGGAACCTGGATTCGGCGGGGGGGTTGGGAACGGCGGCTGCGGCGGCGTTAGCGGTGGGGAATTCGTGAAAGTGGATGTTGGCGGCGGAGAAGGGGTTCCAGCCGTGGACGCGTAATCTGGCCTGGCGGTTGTGGGTGGCGGTTCCGACGAAGTGGACGGGAATGTTGTAGGAGGAAATGAGACGGGAGAGCTGGAGGAGTTGGTTGAGATGGCCTTGTGCCGGAAAAGGAACCATCACAACCACCACTTTTCCTCCTCCTCCGTGCTTTGTGCTTGCCATGACGGACGACTACTACGTAACTATCCCTGTGGGCTTGAGGTTTTATAATGGGTGCCCATCAAGATGGAACACAATATTATTTTTCTTTTTACTTTTTTTTTTCCTTCACCAAAATCAATGAGTTAATATCTAATTTAATGACTTAAGATGATTTTACCAAATTGAGTCATATGTTAAGATAGCTTGGTAATTTTACCTTTATTAATACCCAATTTAGTTCTCAATTATGGGGGTTTAACCAAAACTAATCTTTGACTATAGTGATTTTATTTAATTTAGTTGTCGATTATAATGATTTTTTTTAATTTAGTTCTTGATTCTAACGGTTGGGGACCGAATTAAATAAAACAATCAAAGTTGATGACCTAGTTAAGCACAAAAATTCATTTAGTATTGATGAGATATGAATAACCGGTGGTCAAATGCTACAATAAAGGAAGGTATTAAATGACAACGAAGCAATTATGGAAGGCATTAAATGGTAACGATGCAATTATGGAACACAATATTTTTTAAATTTTTTATTTTTTTGGTTTCGTCCACCAAAATCAATGAGTTAATATCTAATTTAATCCCTGATGCCATTGAGTTTGATGATTTTACCTAATTGAGTGCTATGTTAATATTGGCTTGGTAATTTTACCTTTATTAATGCTCAATTTAGTCATCGACTATGAGAGTAGTTTAACCAAAATTAATCCTTAACTATAGTGATTTTACTTAATTTAGTCATCGACTATAGTGATTTTTTCGATTTAGTTCTTGATTCTAATCGCTGAGGAAAATTCATTTAGTATTGATGTGATATGAATAATGGGTGGTCAAATGTTACAATAAAGGAAGGCATTAAATAGCAACGTTCGTCCATGATAACAAAGCAATTATGGAAGGCATTAAATAGCAATGAGTTAATACTTAATTTACTACTCTGTTACATTATAGTAGAGAAGCTCGATCTCATGACTTCCCATATGAGAGAGTCACTACATACCATCTGAGCACAAGGTGTTTAGCAGTTAATACTTAATTTTTTTTAGAAAATAGTTAATACTTAATTTAATCCTCCACTATAGTGATTTTTCTCAATTTAGTTCTAAACGATTTTTTATGCTTAATTAGGTCATTGACTTGGATGATTTTAGCCAATTGAGTCAAATGTTAAGATAGCTTGGAAATTTTACCACTATTAATACTCCATATAGTACACGAATTTAGGAGCTTAACCCAAATTAATCTTGGTATTTTACCCAATTTAATCTCCGACTATAATGTTTTTTTTTTCAATTTAGTTCTTGATTCTAACAGTTGATGACTGAATCAGGTAAAACAATCAAAATCGATGACCTAATTAAGCACAAAATTTTTTTAATACTATCTTGGAAAAATAAATTTCATGAACCAAACAATAAAAATAGCATTTTTTCTGTTTCATTTTATATGTTCTATTTAATGTTCTTGTTTATTTATTTTCTTGAATTAAAAATAATTTCAGTCAAACTTTATCAATTGAATTAGACATATAAAATGCGACGAAAGTAATATTTTGTATCAAACTTTAAGGAAAAAAAAAAAAAGTACATGTGGATAGACGAAACCGAAATAAATACATATATATTTGTATGTACATGTGAGTGACTGAGTGAGAGTGATGGATAAAGAATCTATGGGAAACAGGGCAAATGCAAGAAGTCAAGTTTGTATATCTGAGTTTTTTGGCCAACATCGTTGCCATTTGCCACTAATGCGGCGGCCGTCAAGTTTCATTTAGGCCACGTACTGCTAATTTTCAGTAGGTATATATTTTATAATTTTATATTTTGTGCTAACGTGCAATTGTCTTTTGATATTCCAAAAACGCTGCTATATTAAATTGCATTACGATATTATATATTAACCACATAAGAAATCATTTTGACAATATCATAAAATGATACTATGATAGTGACAGCGCTATGTGTGTTTTTTATATATTTATTGTGAAATGTTATTATCACTTCATATTAGATATTAACCTTTAAATGTCTTTATTTTTATTTTTATTTTGTGTTATCATCCTCACAAATTGCACAATAACTTCTAAGTACATTGTACCCACAACTAACTCTTTAATTAAAACTTCCTATTCAATTGTAGAAATCATATTCAAATCTTATCATTTTAATTTGCCAAATAACGTAACATTGGAATATAAGCTTTTCTTGCTATTGTTTATGTGTAAGTATGTACTATTTTTCTTAGGTGTCACGTGTTCCGGAGCCTTCTTCTTCTTCTTCTTCTTCTTCTTCTTCTTCTTCTTCTTCTTCTTCTTCTTTTTGAAGAAGAATTCCGGTGTTTTCTTTTAATCTTTTATTAAAAGTATAAATGCTACAATATTTTTGTCATATCCAATAACTAAAAAAATCAAAGAGAAAATAAAGTGGTATATGAAAAAAAAATTATCAACCCTTGCACTATTTCTATCTACTGTGTTTTTTTTAACATACATAAGATCATACTAACCCCGTACACCCCCACCCCCACCCCCACACACGCATATATATATATATATATATATATATATATATATATATATATATTTCAATTCCTATGCGGTTGGGGATGTCTCATGAGGTTGTGTGGTTAAATATGAGCCATTGATCTTGCCTACATCAACATCCAGGATTAAGAATGATTAAAATAAAAACGGTAGCAATTTGGTCTTTTTGCATCTAGGTCAAATTTAAATTATGTGGTTTTCCTTCTTAAAATGTGAGGCTTTTGTGCTTGAGGTGCGTGGTTTTTGTACTGCGTGGCTTAAGGTGCGTCAGTTGTTGAAACTTAAGTGCGTCAATCTAAAGCTTTAGGTTCGTGATTTTCCTTATTAAAATGCGTGGTTTTTGTGCTTAAGGTGCGTCGGCCTAAAGAGGTACGTGGTTTCCTTCTCATGGTGCGTGATTTGTATGCTTAAAGTGCGTCATTTTAAAACTTTAGGCGCATGGTTTGTGTTTTTAAGGTGCTTTGTTTGTATGCTTAAGATGTGTGATTTGTGTACTTAAGGTGCGTCATTTTAATGCTTAAGGTGCGTCTTTTTGTGTTAACCACGATCTATTGACTGCTTTGAAACCTTAGGTAAACGATTCATAACATACTTAGTAGGAAGCATAAATACCAAAAAGCACTTCATGACCTTAACCGCCATACGAAAAGGAGAAGCAGAGACCCTGAAAGAATCCTTGACAAGATTGCAAAAGGGCATACAAAAGGTGGAGGATCTGGATGACCAAACAACTTTAACACTCTTTATAGAGGCCCTAAAATCAGGGGACCTATTCGCCAGCCTACGAAGGGATACACTCGATACATGCACCCAAGCTATCCAACGAGCCAACAAATATGTAGAGACGGAAGAAGCCTTACAAAAGCGGCATTAACGCATCTAATGGACCGATCGTCAAAAAGAGAAAGCAAACCAAGTACCCACAGAAGACCAACCAACCCCCGCCATGAAGTGGAACCCATACCTAGGACCCATCAAAGATACAACTACCCTGCCCCACGTTTATAGGGGACCTGCCGCAGCCACCTTAGTTGCAACCATCCGATAGGGGGCCTAAATATTGTCGTTATCACAGGCGTTTGGGACACACCACCAAGGAATGCATCATTCTGCGAAAAGAAAATGAAGACATCATCCAAAGAGGGCGACCAGCTGCTCGTCCCAACCAATGGCTAAGACAACCCGAGCACCCAAGCAGGGACCCCATCCCTACTGATCGTGGAACTAAGGTCCCGCTGGAAGGTCCCAATAGGCAAGACAATGAGTGTGAATCATAGGAAGAGCGGAACTAGAAACACAAGCCTATAATCCACTAGAGACAATATAAAAGACCGACTGAATGCATCTGAAATTCAAGACGGCACAAGAGATTTTACTTATAGTTAGAAAAATAAATTCGTATAGTCAGTTATCATGTACTTTCGACCTATATAGTATGATAATATATAAAGTTATTAGTTCGAGTTATCAGTCACTCTCACACCTTTCATGGATCATTCGGTTAATAGAGTAAATGAAAAATCGATTTTTTTTAATAACTGGTCGATTTTGTTCGAGTATATGTCTTCCACCTTCCGGTGGGTCTATGAGTCTTCTACTACCTAGTGGGTATACATTTCTTCCACATTCTGGTGGGTATACGTGTCTTCCACTGGCTAATGGGAATTGTGGATCGTCTAGACTTATTCCTAGACCCCGTTTTCCTAACTACCATGTGATGAGAACAAGCGCCTAGGAAAGAAATAAGAACCATTTACAGTTGTCCACGTGTCCAGATCAACGAATCAAATGTAACTTTAAAAAAATCGGGTGTTGCAAGGTAGAACATCATCTTTTGCTACCACCTCTTGAAGTTCAAACCAGTGAACTTCTCTGACTTTTCGGGCAAACCACTCGGTACCACAGGTACCTGTATCGTAGGGATATACCCCTCAATGCTTGCACCGTCCTGTGAACCAGCGTTCACCGGTGCCTAGGAATGTGCAACATTGTTGTCGTTTCCACCACTATTATCCTCAGTAACAACATTCTCCCCTGCATTGTGAGCTAGCAAATCGGGGTTCTCCATTTCTTCGAGGAAATTAGAGAAAAAAACATAAAGGAATAAAGGAATAAGGTTTTATGCTTGTTAGGAAATAATACTACGAAAATAATATTTCCGAGAAAATAACAAGCACAAGAAAAAGAAAGGATTTTCTGGGTAAGTGGTAAGCTTGAGACATTTACTCACTACATTATCCTTAAAACCTTATTTGCTACCTCACAACGTGCTAGGAGCATTGTAGCCTAGATTTCTCAAGATAAAGCAAGCTACGGCTTCAAGTTTGAGCACTCAAACTATGAAACCCGACGAACAAGAACAAGGTTTTGAACACAATAGGCAAAAAATGAGTAGAAGCAGAGTTTTCGAGAGAGAAAAATATATTTCGTTGTGAATAGCATTTGGTCATGGCTTAAATATATACCAAGGCTAAACCCGAGTTCATCGAATTACACACGTGGACAACCATTCAACCAATGATTCGGATTCGTGCTAGGCGCACATGAGTCAAGCCTTTTCAGGCTCATTTTAAGATGCGCGAGAGAGAGCCTCTATGCTATACAATTCAATAAGCCTTAGAAGAGCTCTTGTGAAATAGTGGTGCAAACCCACTTCCCAAACCAATGTGGGACAAAAGCTTACTTTAAAGTTATTCCCTTCATTTTTCCAACTCAAATGTGTCAACTTTGAGAATCAATTTCTCATTCACCCATTATCCATTTTGTGCGTACAATATATCAATCTCTTCATCTAACTACGAAAATTCGGAATCCACCTTGACCCGACCCAAATCAAAAGTAGACCCACATATATTTATACCACAAAATAATCACTAAAATTACCATTTTATGCTATTTTTCGAACAAAGAATCTTCTAGAATCTCTTCATCCTATCCACCATCCGTGCTGTCATTTAACAAAAATGCAAAATGGTCGTTCTTATCACATGTCATTGTTTTTCCTTTTTTTAAAATTAATTCTGATTAGTACAACTAAACTGTCTCTTTTTTTCAAATTGATAAAAAGATACCAAAGATAAATATATTATAATAGTTCACATATTCGTGCAGTACACGAATAATTAAAAACAAAAATGTTACAATGTTACATATTGAGTCTATAACGTGGGAAGTTATGCAATATAAACTAACGATACTTTGGTTAGTAACAATTAACTGAATTGAATAATACTGGAAACTATATATGTTCTCATGCGTCCTCAGTTTAATTAATGGAAAACTCAATACGCTGATGATTGTAATGGGGAAACATTTTTCCATACAACTCTCTCAGCAACTATTGTATAGATCGCATATAAAATGATATAATATATGGCAAATGGCCGATAGATGATTGAGTTAGTTGAAATTAAGTTGGATAAAATGACTTGTAATGGAATAAGTATATTGTACTAATGATCATTTCATAATTAAAGCCAACAAGCTAACAAAAAATGTTACTCTTTTTAGCTTTTCAGATTTTGGTTTATTGCCCTAATATGCTAATACAAACAATAAACTTTTTACCAAACACTTAAATAACTTATTGAACAATCAAATCAGTCAAACTTAGTCAATCCAGTCAAAATTTGGCTTATCAGCCATTTACCAAACACTACCATTATATATAAATATATTATTGTAATAATTGAAGGATATGATTTGTCTCAACTAAAATGTTAATTATTAAGTACATTTATTTTCAATATGATGCTCAATAGTAATAAATATTTTTTATGCTTACTGTTTAACTTTTACCAGAAGAAGAATCATGCATGATTCATGAAGTAATATTTCAACACAATATAAGACTACTATATGTTTAGCATTCTTTAGAAATATCATTGACGCATAAATTCTGTACTTCAATAATAAAATAAAAAAGAGTTATATGTGTTTTGAAATAGTGTTATATTTGATGTTTATGTCGACTATAACAATTATATATGCTATGATTGAAGTGTAATAAAAATTTTGAGAATATGGTCATGCATTACGTCAGCTTGAGTTTGATGTGCATGCCAATGCCAACTTTATCTATTAAAAGATAAAAGATATATTGGAGCGGACACAAACAAACAACACAAGCCATATGGTGTGCATAAATTTGTGGATAGACACAAATATAATGTCACTGACAGTAGCAAACAAATTAAAGTAACGAACAGCTAGCACTCCTAGCAGACCACATCAAATGTTGTTGAAGTGGACGTACTAATAAATTCAACAGTGTTGTTCGTAATTATCTGCGCCCATGCAGCTTCAGTTTCACACTCATCTGGTTATCATATCATATCATATATTATATCCAAGATCGAGATCATATATGATGATACACGTACATACATATATATATATATATAAGGATTATAAACGGCCAACACGTGGAATTGGAACGGTTTAGCTGGCACCAAGTTTCACCGCTGCAAACCATACATCCAACCCCAACCATATATATATGTGAGATTGAATTGGGATTGTCTCAAAACTGAATTGTGTACTCCCTTCAGACCCATAGTCATGGTTGCCGTAGGCGCTAGATGCTAATTGAGCGGTAGACTAGTGCCTAGCATCTAGGTAGTAACCTATAAAAAAAAATAGTGCATATGTGTAGGCGGTTTAGGCGGCGCCTAGGCAGTGTATGTCATATATATATATATAGGATCATGTTCAGGTGTGGTCGCGCCTTCCCGTGCGGCCGTGCGGTTTACACCACTCAATGTTAAGAAATGCACCACTCAATATTAAGAAATGCACCACACAAATATACATTATTAGGTACACATCACAAAAAACACACCACTATGTATGAAAAAATACACCACACAGTGTTCAGAAATGCACGTAGAAACAAGGGAGCTATGAGATGTTTTTATGCATTTTCATTGTGCTGTATTTCATAATATTTAGTGGTGCATTTCTTAACATTGAGTGATGTAAACAGCACGGGAAGGCGCGACCACATTTGAATAGAAATCTATATATATATATATATTTATCTTACTTCTCTTATTTATATAAATAAATAAATTTAAATATATATAATATAATAAAAGAAATTAACAAGACCGACTTACCCGAGTTAACTCAGCTAATTAACTTTTTCGAGTTGGACGAGTTAACTCGGCTAAATTCAGCCTAGTCGAGTTAGGCGCCTAGGTGGCTGACCACTTAGATGAGGCCTAGGAAGCAATTCACCTCGACGTAAAGACGTCTAGCGCTAGGCAGTCAATTTTTACAACAATGCTCGTGGTAAAACTTTTGATGGGTGCAGCGTAAGTGATACTGGGATAGAGTTGGTTCAAACCTATAATCTAATCTTTCAGTGGGGTTTAATTCTAATACCAATTTCAAAAATATGTTATATATAGATTAGTTGGGTTATGACGTCTCTTCTAGGTGTAACTATGATATCAATTTGGAAGATATATTTCAAGACTTCTATAGCAACTAAAATACTAAATTGATTTATAATTGGTCTACTAATTTATTAGAGAGCAAATTTTATTATTATACACCGACTATTGTGGAATTGTCATAATAAATCATGCATCTAAATTTTTGTCATTATAATCAATTGTTTAATAAATATCAAACTGGACATGTAATTTAATCAATTCAATTGAAAGAATTTGCGAGAGATGGAAAGAAATTATATGTTGAGGTCCGTGGCTTGAAATGATGAAATTACATACTAGCTGACAATGAAAAAAAGAAAAAGTCAGTGCGGGGTAATCTCAACCAAGTCGATCGGGCTGTTGACTTAAAAATTTCAAGATTTTAAGTTTGACTACTCGTGGAAGCGCCTATCAGCCTTCTTGATTTGAGTTGGTCATATATGAAAAACCTAGGTTGATTTCTCCTTATTGTAGCCGCCCTTTGCCAACTAGGATCACAAGACGAGATTTATTCAGTACACATCTCGAATAGAGGCGGCAAATTTTCCACGTGATCCAATAATAATAATAATAAGTCAATGATAGAATGATAATACTTCAATGTGTCTTGACAAGAGTCCAAAATAGTTATAGAATTGAAGTTCCCTTACTCCCCTAGAAAAGAAAGAATAGAATAGTAGGAGCGCACAAGTCTCCTTTGATCATTCTTTTAGGTCAACACAAAGAGTTAGAGGACTACTACAAACCAGTCGAACCCATCATGCGTGGCCGGCCGGCAGATCAAATATGTGGAGTTGCTTTAATTTGAAATCCAGTTCCCGTCATACACAGTGTGTGGTACGAAGAATAAAAATAAAAAGAATAAGAATAATATTTCAAAACTAATGATATACAAGCATAATTGAATAAGAATACTATTCCTTCTTTACTTTATAGTTTGAATAATGATGGCCACAATTATAAAAGAATGATATTGTAGTATTTCATGAGTTGACACTTGACATTCATGTACATCTATTTAGTTTGATATTATGAAGGAAAAAAAAGTTATTTTTTAGTAGAGCATTAAGAATGATTATTCCTTTTGAAAATAACTAATTCCGCAAAAATAAATCAAGCAATAAAATAAACTATTTCATAGGTTGTTATTTCATTTTGCCAAATGCACGATTTAAACACTATTTAGGGTATTCAGGACAGTTGATTGGAAGGAGAGAATTAGAGGGGAAAGCAATTATAATTTCATGAGGAAAGAATAAAGTGGAATTTAAATTACATTATTTGGTAAGAAAGAATAGAATGATTGTAAATTGAAAAAGAAGAAGTGAATAAAGACTAAAATTTCATTGTATAATAATAATAATAATAATAATAATATAATCATAAAAAAGATTAAATGGTAATTTATCATGAAATTATAATTCTATAAAGTATGGAATCGTAATTCCTACGTGGACCTTAAGAATTACAATTTCATAGTTAGAAAAAATTGTAATTCTGTAAAATTGTAGTTCCCTCCAACTAAATTATGAAATTATAATTGCATGAAATTTGGTAGGGATAGAATTATAATTTCATCCTACCAAACACTAATGCGCATTAATAATGGAAGCTTTCGACATACAAGAAGACGATCGAGAAGTCCTCCTCTATATGCGAACAGGTTAAAACCTATTACTTGACTGACTATTTGTTAACATTAATATGATTCGCCGTTTATAAGGAAAAAAAAAATGTACAACAATTTAATCTCAAAAGGTTGAATGGGCATTTGGCCAAGTTAGGCGGAAATTTATATCGCGGATCAAGGTGCACAATGTATTGTGCACTTCGTAAGAAGATGAGTTCTATGTATTTTAGTTCATCGTTCTGTATATTCTAGGCAATTATTCTGTATATTTTAGACAGCCGTTCTGTGTATTTATGTTAGTAACACAAGTTGTGATGTGTTTGTACATTCGAATGTTTAGGAGGATAAGTTCTGTGTATTTTGTGTCAATATTGTATGTATTATAGGCACCCGTTCTGTGTATTCATGTTAGTAACACATGTTGTGATGTGTTTGTGCATTCGAATGTTAGCAGGATGAGTTCTATGTATTTTGTGTATCCTAATATTCGAATGCACAAACACATCACAACATGTGTTACTAACATGAATACACAAAACGGTTGCCTATAATACACAGAATGATTGCTTATAATACACAGAACGATTGCCTAGAATGCACAGAACTCATCTCCTTACGGGGTGCACAATGCATTGTACACCCTGGTCCGCGGTATAACGATCCAAGTTAGGCGGGGTGGGTTTCATTTGCTCTAGTTTAATCCAAAAATTATAGAAGTATCTAAATGGACAGTTTAGTTAGATGTAGTTGCAATTCAATTACAATACAATTCTTTGATCACCTGAATTATTGTGTTTGGTTGGAGGGAATTACAATTCCATCGAATTGCAATTTGTTGGATTGCAATTCATACCCTCCCCATATGAATTACAATTCAATGGAAAAGGAAAGGGAAAAAGTGAGAAAAAGACTTTCTGTTACCTTAATACACAATGACATTTTAGTATTTATACCACTCCTTCTATTCACATCCCCAATAATTATATTCCTCCCTATCAAACAATGTAATTTTGAATTCAATATTTTATTTACACATTATTTTTTTTTATCAAATTATAATTCATTTCTCCATAATTCTTTCCTTCCAACCAAACACATACAAGGATTTGAGAAATAATGGTGGAATTTCATTTTTTTTTATGGGAGTAGTAAAAGTGTGAAGTGTCGTTGCTAAAGGGGAAGGTGAGTTCGACACTTCAACTGCAGGGAAGTCGGTGAAAACAAGATGACCCAACTAACTGCTGACAAGTAAAAAACATGTGTTTGTATGTCGTTCACGTGAATCATAGATAGGCGGCTATATCACTTCCTAAAATTCAACTTCAAATCGACTGTTTGTGAGTTTAAAACTCCAACATAAGACTTCAACTTACCTTAAAGAATGGTCACACTTGTGTGAAATCGTAGTACAAATTCTTATTCGTGAGACGGGTCGGGTCAGGTCGGAACAATGTTTAAATGTAATACTTATACGTGCAAATGTCATACTTATATGCTCAAATATAATACTAATCAGGACTACAATTTTTGTTACTTATAAGGGAAAAATTAATACATATTCATAATAAGTAGTGTTGACAAGTGTCCTTTACTTATAAGGGAAAATATAATACTTTTAAGGAATAATGTAATACTTTTAAATCGAAATGTAGAAGTATTAATTTTTCTTAAAATGTATTACATTTACCTTTATAAGTAACAAAAATTTTATTCTTAGTTAGTATTACATTTGAACATATAAGTATGACATTTGTGCGTATAAGTATTACATTTGCATCTTGACCCGACCCGACTCGTCTCACAATGAGACGGTCTCACACAAGTTTTTGCTAAAATATTAATGACCATTATTGGTTTTTTGTTGTTATGCGTTTTTTTCCTCTCAAAATTATGGATGGGATGGAATAAAATATATCATATTCAATTAATTTATTATTAAAACGTGCTGGATTTAGAAGGGCTTGGGTCATTTGAATATGAGTGCTCTATTTGATTATTAAGTGAATTTTTTTAATTGGTATGTAGTAAGGTCTATCAATATGCAAACAATCAAGAATATAAAGAATTTTATTACGATATTATAAAGTAAATGACAAAAACTTGTGTGAAAACGTTTCACAGATCATTGTTCGTTATACAAGTTGAGTTGTAGGCAATTGAGTGCGTAAGTATTACAATTTTAGCTATAAGTACTTTTATAAATAACATTTCACATATAAGTAATAAAGTATTTACAGTAGAATTACACTTCTTAAGTATCACAATAATTTCAGTTATAAGTATTACAGTATTTATCATTAGTAATAATCATTTTATATCCCATTAGTATCATATATAATTTCATATATATATATATATAATTTTATGTAATAAGTATTATAATTTCTATTATAAGTTATAACAATTATCTTATATTCGATCCATCTCACCCAAGAATAATTCAAAGTAAATTTAAGAAGACAAAATAACTCCATTTTTAGTTTTGTATAAATAGGAAACAGCTCCTACATGTGTTGGAAAATCCGTTCAAACTAGTAGGCCATAATTGTTTCCCTAATTTGTTGGGTCAAAGTGATTCACGTCCACATATTTTTATGAGAGTTTCTGGAATGGAAATATTCAATATATGAACTCCACCTTTTGAGTTAATTTGTGTGGTTATATTTAAAGCTGCATGATTATAAATTTAGGGTTCTTATTGTTCATAAACACACCAAAAAAAAAAAGCTTTCTCCCTCCTCCTTTAATTCTTATATCCCTTTGTCTGAGCAAAGTGAGGTTCGCCTGGGTTATAGTTGGTGTAAGCTTAGCCCAGTTAGTCTGTGTAACCTGTCGAAAGCGTGCCGGGATTCTTAACTACACCGTTATCGGGCAAATAACGCTTTTAAGGCAGTGTTATTATAACACGGCACGGACTTTGTTTCTCGCTTCTTTTGTTCTCCTTTCTTAAACAGTGTCAGCCTGAGTTGACGTTGCCCCTATTTCCCAACAGTTAAAAGCGTTATTCGGCAATAGTCAACCTTTCGGTACGATGGCTCCTTCTGTCATACCCGATTTATCCAAAATAACCGCCCTCGATGGAAATAATTACAGGCGATGGGCGCAAATAATGCTGATACTCTTTGAACAACTGAAGTTGGTCTATGTGCTGTTCTGTGATCCACCCGAACCTGCTCCGCTAGGGTTCCCCTTTCAAGGACCAAGAGCATTTAGTCCTGAACCGGATTATACTCCTGGTCAAGAACCAGGTATAACTCTGAGGCAATTTACAGATGACAACAAAGCAGCTAGAGGATACCTCCTGTCACAAATGACTGACAAATTGTTTGACACCTATGTCAAACAAGACTCGGCCAAAGTTATTTGGAAAATGCTATCAGAAAAGTATGGTGCCAATGATGTTGGAACTCAAAGTGTCAGAAACAACAATAACAAAAGGAGTAGAAAAGTGAAGAAAATCAAAGGATGCTATTTCGTGTGCGGTAAGCATGGACACCGAGCATCCCAATGCTATCATCACAAGCGTAAAATTCACAGAGGTCAATCTGATGGAACAAGATGAGTATAGCATTCCCTTAATTGGTAGTTATTTTGAGTAATTGGTAGTTATTTTGAGTAATTCTTTTTTGCTCTAGCTTCTAAGAGCTCGCATAAAATGGGATAGTATTAGTACCAAATGCTAGTTGAGTTATGTAAAATTTTGAATGCCTATTAGTGCTAGTCATTTCAATATGTTGAATACTAATGACATTATCGCATGTTAATAGACACAGTTAATAGTGACTTGCACAAAGAGATATGAACTGTTTAATGAGATACAGTCACATATTTTGAAATATTTGAATTATGTACTAAGAGTTTTGTCAAACATGATAAGCATATATCAAAATTCTTCACCTTGTGTTGGTAGCATGGATATGTCATTATTCTTGAATACTCTGTCTAGGAAGGTGGTTTTTAAGTAAACCTCGGTTTCACCACTCGACCTGGGAGTTTTTAAGAAGTAGGGTGTTGGTCATGCAGGCTAGTTAAAGTGCTACTTGACTCTCACCTGAAATGAGATTGGCTTTTACATACTATCGAAACTTTGTAATAGGCATTGCTTAAGTTGGTTTATACTACCTTTTTGTTAAGAAAGAGTACTATGTATTCTCTTGAGAATATTTTTTAGATGTGTACTGATTTGCATTATTTCAATGCTATATATAAGTTATGTAGTGAAGGGAAAATTGTGAATAGCATAACCTTGAATGCTAAAGTTATAGATGTTAAATTTCATCTTGATGAGTTTATGTAGATAAACCTTTCCTTAATAAATGCCAGTTTGTATATAATCTTTAAGTATGAGATCTACTTTTCAAGAAAGTATGTGAAATTTATGATTATGTTGTTCAACTTGAATCAATATGCAACATACAAACAATATTATCTTCGTGGCTTACTGGTAATGAGTATTTGTATATATGATTTAAAATATTAATTGGGAGATCCTGAAGATACAGGATTCATTAATATAGTGAAACCTTAGTGGTTTAAGGTAACTACGTTGGTTGAAATATATTCCACTATTGAGAGTGAATTAACCAAGTGCAGGGCGCTATAAAGATTGCATAGGTCGATATGCTCAGGAGCCAATGTTGGGCACCAAAGATCAATCTGAGTAAAATATCAAGTACTTTTGAGAAGAATACTTGTAATCGCTGCATTGTGGGGGTAATCGGCTCTTTATATTTCCTTTCTATAAGTTTCTTTACTTTACCGAGAATAATGGTAAAAGAGGATGTTTCATGTTAAACATGAAAATCTCTAGGGTATTATTTATGAGTAAATAAAATACTCGTCAAAGTGTACATAAGTTTGATGGAGTTGATCAACTTATGTTAATAGTGAGGACTAATTATGAGATTAGTCGTTAAATTGTAGATGGAATGCCTTAAATTCCAAGAGGTGATGAATTCATGGTGGATCCCACTTGTGTGGTCAAACGAAGCCATGGAAAGATTCACAAACTAGTACAGTAATTGGTCATTCTAATGATCTAAGTACTAGTGAGGTTGAGCTACAGCTCTTAATGAATTTATAACCCTATGAGATGGGTGGTCCGATTGAGACGGACTTGATGAGTTCACCGCTTAATAATTGAGAGAGTGAGCACAAAATGCTCTTAATGATTTCACACCCTAATTTGGGTAGTCTATATTGATATAGGCTTAAAGAAATCACCTACTTAAGGAAAAAAAAAAAGGGTTAACCACCTTTCTGAAAGATAATGAGCTATCTTTCTAGAGCACTCATTAGCATCCGGATGTCCAATTGAGTAAAAATATATGAGAAGCATGATGTTCCTATTGAACTATAAGATTTATGTCTTTAACTACTCTGTAGCCTTTAAAGGTGGTCTATATTGAGATAGACTTGATAGAGTTAAAAGTCTATATTGAGATAGACTTGACAGGGTTAAAATGTCTATATTGAGATAGACTTGACAGAGTTAAAAGTCTATATTGAGATAGACTTGACAGGGTTAAAATGTCTATGTTGAGATAGACTTGACAATGTTGAAGGTCTATATTGAGATAGACACAACAGACTTGAATATTAAGGTTTCATCATAAGCAGTCAAAGAGTTTGACTTTCATAGAACCTGCAGTATTAGAGTTGATGTGTGTCTTGAGTTCAAAATTTGTCTAACCGATGAGTTCAAGATTTATATCACTCTCGGGAAGAAAATTACTCAATGTCACTACCTATCAGTTCATGTTTAAACACTGATATTAAGATCAACTCGCTTATCCTATTGCTCAGACACTATTCTTTCTAACCTTCTACTTTGAACGTGTGAGGGATTGTTGGAAAATCCGTTCAAACTAGTAGGCCATAATTGTTTCCCTAATTTGTTGGTCAAAGTGATTCACGTCCACATATTTCTATGAGAGTTTCTGGAATGGAAATATTCAATATATGAACTCCACCTTTTGAGTTAATTTGTGTGGTTATATTTAAAGCTGCATGATTATAAATTCAGGGTTCTTGATTGTTCATAAACACACCAAAAAACAAAGATTTCTCCCTCCTCCTTTAATTCTTATATCCCTTTGTCTGAGCAAAGTGAGGTTCGCCTGGGTTATAGTTGGTGTAAGCTTAGCCCAGTTAGTCTGTGTAACATGTCGAAAGCGTGCCGGGATTCTTAACTACACCGTTACCGGGCAAATAACGCTTTTAAGGCAGTGTTATTATAACACGGCACGGACTTTGTTTCTCGCTTCTTTTGTTCTCCTTTCTTAAACAGTGTCAGCCTGAGTTGACGTTGTCCCTATTTCCCAACAACATGTACGTAGAGCGGGCAACCTCCACAAAGTTCGCATGCAAGATCTAATTTCGGAGCAGTAAAAAACAACCAAACTCAATTATTGAGCAATTATCATATCGATACTATCCAGTCGGTACACATATTGACAAAGTAACTTTTGTTAATATCATGTACAGTAGGGTGTATTTTGAAACTTGGAAAAATAATTTTTAGAGATCATTTTTCGTATTTCTAATGTTTGGATGTGTCTGAAAAATCAAGTCAATAGAATTTTTTTTCCATTGATTTAAAAAAATATGGTTGTTTTGAAAGAAAATGACTTCTGCCAAAATGTGTCAGAAGTCATTTTTCACATGCCAATCACAACCTTGGTTTTTGGTGGAAACTAGAGTGCTCTATTTTATGGCACTGGGCGGAAATTAGAGGTTTTTTAATTTTTAATAAATAATTTATTTTTAATATTATTATAAATATTTTTATATTTTAAATAAAACAATTAAAATGTTTTTTAAACAACAATTGAAATATTTAATTATACAATTCTACTCATCTCCTATAAAATGAGTCAAACACACTATGATAATTTTTCAAAATGCAATCAGACACTGAAAATGAAACTATTTTCTAGAAAATGACTCATTTTACAAAAGTTATTTTCATGATTTCTAAACACACCTAAAATTACTCCTCATGAAATTCAAATCCTTTTAAGTATTCGATCAGTCAAGAATCTTTAACTTGACTACATATTTGAACACTTGTAATAAAATTTGAACTTTTGATGATTATGTGAGGATGTTAAACAACATCATCATTTTAAAAAAAAAAAAAAAAAACCGGTGATAGTTTTCTCTACGGTTTCTCAGGCCCTTCAAAGATTTTTCTTGCCCATACAGCCATTTTAAGATTTTTTTTTTTTGGGTATTATCACACAAAATAGAGTGGGCATGACACTTGCTAGACATTATAGTCAATGCCCTGTCCCGATATTACTTTCAAGGATACACCATGTCATCTATTCGTAAAGTATTGACGTATAGTAATATATTGTTATTAAAAATATATTATTGTCAATATTTTTTTAATCAATCATCTCACAAAAAAGTCTAATTTGTGAATGCATACCCTTAAATAAGTGATTGTAAATTTCTCTCGTCACCAAAATAATAATGATGACGATGTCTAATTTTTTTTTAATTTTAATTTTACTAATGTCTAAAATTTGGCATATCATGATTGGGTTGGTTTATGAGTGATAAAATTAGGAGTGTGTAAAAATGTCCAACTGTAATAATAATGATAATAATGCATTAATTAAAAAAATTTTATATTAAATTTGTAGTCGTAATTTTGTCTATTCAATTTAGATGTGATTCGCCACCTAAAGAGTAAAATTACTAACGAAGACAAGGATTACGGTGTTCATCGTCAGCGACATTTTAATACGACAATTGATTGATATAAATGGCATTTTATAAATACACAATTTTAAAGTTGTCAATTCCTGATTTAGTAACCCTAACAAAGCCCATGTGCCGAGTAGGGTTTATGGGGAGGGATTCACGTGAACCAAGCATGCATTTCGCACTATATAAGGAAAGTTGTCAAATTTTGGAAAGTTCTGTCCAAGTTACATGTGTCTAGTCGATCTATAGTACAACGTCGTGGCTGTCGACATGGTTTTCTGGCTTTTATTATCCGCAAGAGAAGAGAGTTTCAATTTTTTTGGTTTCCTTTCAAACGTTGGTACGTTTTCTCCATTTGTTAAAGTATGTAAGTTGGTTTTCTATGGCTATCGCATTCATTGTGCTTATGGTGGTTATCCGAATTTTAGGGGTTGGTTGTCTCGAAATACTTTTCAATCCTAATTCTATTGATTTTTTTTTGGGTATATTTCGCGTGTTTTGGTGTTACACAATGAGGGTTTGGTGTGTTAACCATTAAGCTTGCCCTCCGCCTTCTCTTCTGCTGATTTTGTGGGTAGATATGGTTGAAGTTGTGAATTAATGGGTGGTGTCCAATCATTATATATATATATATATATATATATATATATATATATATATATATATATATATATTTTTTTTTTTTTTTT
>NC_044924.1:8116769-8140040 GCF_003576645.1 Ipomoea triloba | reverse complement strand
TATATATATATATATATATATATATATATATATATATATATATATATATATATATATATATATATATATATATATATATATATATGACTTTGTTTTTTTTTTTTAACAAATAAAAAAATTTCTACTCTTTGATTGCAATTATTACCTATAGTAAAATACAATGTATAATTTTGTAAACACACGACATTACAAAATTTCATACATATACTGATATCTATTATAAGCCAAAGAGAGTTAGGCCTAAAATGGGTAGAAAAAATGACGGTCAAATTATTTAATCAAATGAATGGTTCAGATGGATTATTTAATCAAATAGATGGTTAAGATAATTCATATTAATATTATTAATAGAGATTACCTAATTTAACCTTATTTTTATGATTATCCGTTAAGTTTTCTGTTAAATATTCCCTTCTCCGTTAACATTCCGTTAACTTTTAACTTACCCATTAATTTCTATAAGAAAGGTCTTAGGTTCGAAGCTCATCCCAATCAAATTAGACATAATTAAGTTTTTCACTCTATTTTACTCTTATTAAATTAAATAAATTAGTAGCTACAACAAAAAATGATACATATGTATTTCTTTAATTTAGAATTATGTGTCTACAATACCTTTATTTGAAAAAATTATTCATTATCAAAAAATTAAATTAAATAAGAGAAATAATTTCATTAGTTATATTGTCTTTATTTTCTCTCATGCAAAGATTCTTTACATTCAAATTTATCAATTGATATTCATTACATTGTCCATTATCTTATTTTTACAATATCTTGTAATTAAATATCAAAGTTATAGTACAAAATAATGTTATATATTTAGTTACCAAGTATTTTATTAATACTATGAATTTTTTTTAAAATAATTTGAAGCTAATTATATTAACTATTTGGGGATTGGTTAACAAAGAGAGTACTCAAATAATAACCCAACAAATTGAAGCGGAATCACTGAGTACTCAAATAATAACCCAACAAATTGAAGCGGAATCACTCTATTTTACTCTTATTGAATTAAATAAATTAGTAGAATCACTCTATTTTACTCTTATTGAATTAAATAAATTAGTACTTACACCAAAAAATGATACATATGTATTTCTTTAATACCATGAAAAAAATAAAAAAGAATAGTTTGAAAACAATCATATTAACTACTTGGGAGATTTGTTGACAATGAAAATACTCAAATAACCCATTACCCAGCAAATTGAAGCGAGAAACTACATTTTAATATCGTTGGAATACATAATATTTTAAATTTTTATTAATTTATTTAATCTTTTTTCTTAAACTAGGGATTTCTTTATCCACAATAACTCATTCAACAATAATGGTTGAACTAAATGAACCCCAAGCAGAACATCTAAAAGAAAGTCCATAGCTCCTATATCATAATCTCATTGCATGACGCTGTCATCTATGCTACCAACAATAACCGAATTGCAAATAACACACTACCAACAAAAAGGAAGAGAACAAATAGTAAAGATGAACACAATGACAATGTTACTCAAAAGAGAATTAAGAACACTTAGAAAAATTCAAATTAAAAGTAGTATTTATTTAGACTATCATTTTTAGACCAAATATTTAGACTATCGATTTTACAATGTTGCAAACATTTATTTTAGTAATAATTATAATGAATTTTCTATATTATCTTGGATTCATATACTTTGAGTTAGATATTTAAATAAAAAAATTCGACATTCAATTACCCATGTATAAACTTCTCCTATATAATCTTGCATTGATATACTTTCAAATATTTATTTAAATATAAACATTGGACATTAACACATTCGCGCAATGCGCGTATAAAACTAGTACACTTAGAAAGAATGAAAAAAAAAAATAGTGTCTCCTACTTTGATTTCTCATTCCTCAAATGAAAAATGAGAATACTTCAGTATAAAAATGGAATAGAGTCAAATGGCATGTAGTGAAAATAAGTGTTAATAAACAAGTTTTTTAAACAAAAAACAGAGAATGAAACCGAAAAAATATAAAACAGAAAATAAAAAACAGTTTCCGTTAGTAAACGGGTCTAATTTCTCATTATATACAATCTTACACAAGTTTATATCTCATATATCCTTGCATAACATACCGTACTTGAGAAGGAGACACTAAAATATGTGATTGTATTATATTTTAATTAAATAAATACAAATTTTTAAATTAAAAAAGTATGAGAACAGAATAATAACTAATAATATTGATGTTCATTATACTCTTTTGAAGTATTATTAATAAATATTAGAATATAACTCAATTGGGTAGCTCAAGTAGAATGTAAGCTCTCTTTATGAGAAGGAATTTTGGAAATCCATATTCGAATCCTACAAATAACGATTCTCTTAGGGCATGCAGAGATTCATCGGGTAGATTCGGACCGTTTAACGGACGGATAAAGACAAAAAACACTCTGTAGATTTATGAAAAATAAATAAATATTAGAATGTCTATCATCCAAATTATTATTCAATTTTAGACATATTTCTCACCCCGTAAAATACCACTTGTCATTATAATGCAATTCGACTGCTTTCTATAATTCATTAATTCTATTCCCCGAGAGACCGGCTTTCAGGTTCATATGAATGTTTCTTTTTTGAGCATACCGGACTGTAAGTCTGTAACCAGAATATGATGCGTCGATTTACGTACACGTAAAATACCACAAACAAGCTAAGCTGTGTGCGCATGTGGGATCAAATTCATATTCACTGAATTTCTCCAAAGTTTACGACTTAGCTTATTTCACGTTTTTTGGAACTTGTGGTATCCCGACACATCAACTACATACCTTGGAAAACATTCAATGTACTTCAAAAACAAAACAAAACAAAAAACAAAAGAAAGAAAGGAGAGGAAAAAAACATGAGGAAAAAAAAAGTCAAACAAAAATTTTTAAAAAATTAACGAATAATGTTAAATTCTTAAGAACCAGCTGACAACCACTCTGAAGCATTCCAACAGGCACGTGAGAAACCAAGTTCGATTTTGCAGGTTTTTTCCTCTCCCGCATAAACTTTAGAAAAATCTAGTAAAAGTTTAATATCGGTTTTTTATTGTTCCAAAAACTTGCCAAAGTCTACGGTTGGAGATGTTCTAAGTCAATTGGCACATGCCTGCCGTATCAACCAAATTAAAATTAAATTAAATGAAATTAGAATCAAAACAGAGCATTTACTTGATCGGATGGTTGCAAGTTGCAAGTGGAGGAAGTGATGTACGTACGGTATGGAAGTCAAGAAAGATGAATCATAGTGTGGCCGCCCATACACTTCTCTGTCAAATCCTTAACATACATACGATATCCAAATGTCTCCACCCCTGCGTCACAATAATTGAACAACTACGTAAGAGATGACGCGCACAATTATTGTGTCTACCGTGGTTCATCACAGTCCAAAACGATGTCGTTTTGATGTTTAAAAAATCATTGTTTCATGCTCGTGTTAGAATAATGAATATTTTAGAGTAAGATATTGTATTTTATGAGTTAAAATAATAAAATTTTTGGGGTAAGATAATGTATTTTATGAATTAGAATAATATATTTTATGTGTTAAAATAATGTATTTTATGAGTTAGAATAATGTATTTTATATTTAGAATAATATATTTTATAAGTTAAAATAATGTACTTTATATTTTTAGACCGGAGATTACGGTCCACACAGATTCTCGTATGTATTTTTTGGGTTATCAACCTTTTTTCCTTTGAAATTTTGTGAATTTGTTCCAATCCTATGGTGGGCCAAGGTATGGCCAAACCAATAGGGAAGCCTGCTTAGTGCCAGTGGACTTGATTGAAGCCCAAACCAATATCTTCCTCATCTCTCAGTCCACTGCAGTGCAGTGGGCAAATTATACGATGGACAATATATAAATGTTTATTTTTAATTTATTTGTATACTGAATGTTTATTATTTGGTAGTATACCAAATAATGTACATTTAGTGATATTCAAAAAATGTATTTTTAAAATGAATTTTTAGTATATTAAATATGTACATTTAATATACTAAGGGACGAATTCGATTTTGACTTTCATAGACTTTTAAAGACTATTATGAACTTCAAAAGTTTGGAGGTATTTAATTCAAACTTTTAAGGAATATTTTAAAATTAAAAGTCTGGCGATATTCAATTAAGAGGGTGTGTTCAATTATGACTTTTATGAACTTTTAAAGACTTTTATGAACTTTTAAGGAGCGTTTGGTTCACAGAATGTTATATTACCTTATGGTATATTAGATTGCTAGGAACGTTAGATTTCTGGTTTATAACTGAGTTATGTAATATAAATATGTTTGGTTGGAGGGTTTTTTTTTTTTTTTTTTCTTAATGTTATGATGATTTTTTTTAATAAATTTTAAAATTAAAATAAATAAATAAGGTAATAGTAAAATATAGAAGTAAATGATTTAAAATTAATTAATTAAGAGCTTGAACAACAATTAATTAAGGCAATGGATTAAAATGACAAAATTAGCAATAAGACAAGGGAATGTGAAAATACCTTAGAAAGGGAGGTTATCTCACATTTCCTTGTAATAGCTAAAAAATTTATGTGGAAGTTATGTTACATTCCAGGGAAAAATTGCATAACTTGAACTATACATGAGAATCTTATACTCCTAAGCAAATATAACATTGGTTATCATATATAACTTAAACCAAACAACCTCTAAAAGTTTGGAGGTATTCAATTCCAATTTTTAGAGTCTTTAAAAGTCAAATGGTATTCAATCAAGATTTTTAAAAGTTGTTAAAAGTCGAATGGTATTCGATTAAGACTTTTAAACAGTCTTTAAAAAGTCATGTGATATTCAAAAAGTTATGAATTTGACGTCATAGTAGTATACATGTATAATTTTTTTAATGTATTATTAATATTATATTTTCTGTAAGAAAATTATAAATAATAAGAATCGAAGTCATTGAAAGTTTATAAGGATGTATTCAATTTAGAATTGTAATTAGTTTTGTCGACTTTATAAAATAAAAAAGTTAATAAAAGTTTATGAATGTTTTTATATTGACTTTTATAAACTCTTACGAAGTTTACAAAAGTTTAGAACAACTGTATGAAAGTGACTTAAAGTTTATTAAAAATTATCATTTTAAAAATCTTTAAAATTTATAAAAGTCATGATTGAATACACTGCTAAAAGTGTACCGTATGTTAATGGTCAACCTTACAAGATAGACCATGATTCATGGTATAATGATTGTGTGCGGTGTTATGCAATGCTTATACTCTTGGACCAGGGTCCAATGTAGCAAGATGAACTCTTAATGCAGATTAATTTTGACTTGCAAATATACTAAAACGGAACATATAGTATATTAAAACTTTGCATATATCAAAGCCCACCTTGTAGACCTCTTTTTTTTTGCTTTAAAAAAAAAAAAAAAAAAAAAAAAAAAAAAAAAAAACTCCTCTTTTTTTGCTTAGTGTGGCCTTTCGCCATATGAAAGTAATGTAGTCTAGTTTCGATAAGATACAATGCTAGCTTTGTGGAGCATTATGTCCGGAATTACTTGTTATTTCATTGCCATTTGCCACTCAATGAATCATTCCCAAGTTCCCATCAAGGCCAGTTTTTGTTGTTAGTGTTTAACTACTTGTATTGCCATGTTTAAACCAAAGCTAGACAATGCATTTCTCGCCCTGCCAGCTTTGTTTTTGTATGTTTGTTACTTGTCAAGAACAAGCAGCTAAAACATTCTTGGATGGAACCTCAGTGTACTTTTGAAAAAGATTGGAGCCAATGATGACAATTGACAAACCAGGCCCCTATATATATAAGGGCAATTGAAGCATGTGCTCCATCTCAACTAAAAGCCTAAGTTGCTGGTAGTTGGACTGCACATTTATGTTTATATATTATTTATGTTCAACAAGGGCAAATTCCAGTTTTCTAGCTCTCATTTTATTGCAGAAGAGACAGGAAAAAGAGGGCAATGGGTAGCTCCAATGATCATCATCTCCAAAGCCATCAACTTTCTGACTCAAACCAGAATGGAATTGCAGTAGTAATGGTGCCATTTCCAGCTCAAGGCCATCTCAATCAGCTTCTGCAGCTTTCCTGCCTAATATCATCATCCTATAGATTACCAGTTCACTATGTTGGCTCTGCCATCCACAACCGGCAGGCCAGGCTCCGTGCCAACGCCCTAAGCCCTTCACAAATAGCCAAAATCCATTTCCATGATCTCCCAACTCCGGAGTTTGATTCACCTCCCCCGGACCCCAACGCCTCGGTTAAGTTCCCGGTTCAGCTGCAGCCGTCCTGGTTCGCTTCTGTTCATCTGCGCCACCCTGTTGCTGCGTTGTTACAGCAGATGTCCTCGAAAGCAAGACGAGTTGTGATTGTTCATGACCCTTCAATGTCAATGGCTGTTCAAGATGCTGCCTCGATTGCCAATGCGGAATGCTATGCCTTCAACTGCATATCGGTTTTCACTCTGCTCACCATGGTGTGTGAAGGGCTGGGAAAACCATTCCCATTTCAAGAATCAGCAGAAGGGCTGCCCTCCCTCGAGGGGGTCAGTACGGATGAAGGCTGGAGATTTGCAGCTGCCCAGAATGAATATATGAGGATTAGAGAGGGAGATTTACATAATACATCCAGAGCAATTGAAGGTCCTTTCTTGGATCTCCTTTCAAGTCAAGAACCAAGCTTGAATAAACAGCAGTGGGCAATTGGTCCAATACTGCCACTAAAATCAGGTCATCATGGTTTAACCAGGAAACATGAGTGCTTAGAGTGGCTCAACAAACAAGCTCCGAAATCTGTACTGTACGTGTCGTTTGGAACAACAGTTTCGCTGTCAGATAAACAGGTCAGGGAGCTTGCAGAGGGACTAGAACAAAGCCGACAGAAGTTCTTGTGGGTACTAAGAGAAGCTGATAAGGGAGATATCTTCGACGGGGAGGACAGAATAGTTGAGCTACCAGAAGGGTTGGAAGGGAGAGTGGAAGGCATCGGACTAGTGATCAGAGACTGGGCGCCTCAGCCCGAAATCTTGGCTCATTCATCCGTTGGTGCCTTCATGAGCCACTGCGGTTGGAATTCTTGCATAGAAAGCATTAGCATGGGAGTGCCAATTGCTTGCTGGCCTATGCATTCAGACCAACCAAGAAACAGTTTCCTAGTGACAGAAATGCTCAAAACAGGCTTGCTTATAAGGAAATGGGAGAAACGCGACGAACTGGTAAGTTCATCAACCATTAAAGACATTGTGAGAAGATTGATGGCTTCGGAGGAAGGGGATAAGATCAGAAAGAGAGCAGGGGAAGTAGGAGATGCTGTTAGGCATTCAACAGAGGAAGGAGGTGTTTCTAGGATGGAGCTTGAATCTTTCATTTCACATATAATGAGATAAACTTGGTTGTTTTATTCCAAAATGAAATTAATCAAGCAACCCAACTTGGTTAGACGGGTGACTTGATAACCACTCTCGAGAAATGATTGCAAGTTAACGGTTAGTGCTGAATAAGAAAGCAAAGGATATTAATAGTTGTACACGAAATAAGTTGATGGTGTAATAACAATATTTATCCTGATAAATTTTTACAGATGCAGAAACTACAACCTGATTTCTGGTAGTTGATTTAACGTTATCATTTCTTGAAAAAATGTGAAATATTTTCCCATATGCACCACTTTCTAATCCTCCAAGAGCTGGCATGAGCTGAACTCAAATAATCTGTTATTGCACCAAAGTTATGACAGTACACATATCTTAGACAATTAAGATTCATAAATACTCAAACTAATCATCATCATCATCATCATCATCATCACTTTCATATTGTTGACATAATGATAGTAATCCATTGCTTTTCAGGCTGCTTGGCTCTTCTTCCTCCTGCTTGGCTTTGCCTTCGTCTTCTATGTCCACCTTTTCTTCCTCTACAATCTCCTTGCTACTAGAAGCCAAAGATTTCTTCTTGACTACAGCAACTTTAACTGATGACGACTTAAAAATGAATTTTTCATTACCAGAATCCCCTTTCCCCACCGCTTTATCTGCGAAAAAAGTGCAACAAGAAATAAGTCAGTACATCAGCATTGCATGTTGCACATATCTCTTCAAGGAAAAAAAAAAAGGGTGGTTTTTGTTACAAAGATATGAAAGGGTGCGTTCCTTTTAAACTCCAAAATATTCTCTCTTTTATTTTTAATTAATTTTTATCTAGTTTTTGTATCCTTGGTTTTCCTTTATAAGTATATCTCCAATCTAGTAATGAAAGACCATTTAAAATAGACAATTTGCAGTGTTTAAGTATTTAAAAAAGATGTGAAACAAAAAAAAAAAAAAAAATCGGCCACTACATAAACTTCTATTCACACATCCCATGAATATATACAAACTATTGCGGCAAATGTTTCTGTAGAAGATAAATTCTAATGCAACAACAGTTTAATTAACGGACAGAACTAAACTAACCTTTGTCACTAGAGTTGTCAGTGGCACTGGATTTTGTCAAGACATCTGTAGGGTTACTACATAGTTCCTCAGGTAGCTTTCTCCTCTGCATCAAATGAACAAGCAGCTCAGTATAAGCAAATTCAAGAAACCTCAATACATTTAAGTAACGTTAATTTTAGTCGATTAATATGAATTAAACCTTAGTTATTCAATTTGAGGTCTTTGTACAAATACCATTAAACCCTAGGAATAAATGCTTTCATTTCTGTTTGCATTAAAGTCAAAATGCAATATCTGATATTTGAAAATGAGATGAGTCCTAAACTATATTATAAGCACTCAAACCTTCTATTTTCAGTTTATTCCAAAATCTATGAAGAAAATTAAGAATACACTAATACGAGGAAATTGGCAATTGGTGTACCATCGTACCTTAAGAAAATTGATTGATGATTCTCCACTCTTTTGTGGTATATCCAAATCTTCATCATCATCATCATCATCGTCATCTTCAATTTCATCATCACGGATTCTTTTTACAAACTTCTCTCGCTCTCCCTGAATTAGGACCATGAAGCAAAGAAAACTATCTGAGAAACAAACACTTAAGCAAAAGGAAAAGAAAAGATGCCAAAGACAAATAACAAAACTTCAACAACTGCAATACGCACTTTGAATAAAGATTTAATAAGAGCTTCCTCTTCTTCCAGCATTTTCCTTTCCTGCCAACATAAAAATCATAGATTTTTTTAGATCTCAATTTTGATGTTATTGGCAGAACTTGCAAGTTGCAAGTTTCTCATTTCAGCGATATTAGCTCGGGCATTAACCACGAGTTCTTAACTGATTCAGGACACTTGTGATCATGAATGGCTACAAAAATGGACTATCTAGGACACTAAATTGTACTACAACATCCAGATAAGTGTATCCACCCAGCCTTCAAAGGATAACCAAACCAAATTGCAAACTCGATAATATATATATTATTCAGAAATACAAAAGATGATGCTAGCATTCAAAAACTGACAATTTTGTTCTAATCAAATATTATTAACATTATACTATATAATACAGGATTAGAGACTTACCTTTTCCTCAGCAGAGTGTCTAAGAGCCTCAAGCATTGCTTCCACACTCACGGTTGCTTGTCTTGACTGAAATAATCATCAGAAGAAAAAGGTAATATTTAAAAAAAAAAAAAAAAAAAAAAAAAAAAAAAAAACATAGTAAAGATAAATGGTATTGACATAAATATTGCACTAGAACACTCATGTCCTAAAATAAGCAGTTCAGAAAATCACCTTCATGGATTTCATTTCATCCAAAGCAGCAAGAATATCCATTTCTCTTTTTGAATCCAACGTCCTATTTTCCAATGACTTCATAGCATCACCCATTTCTTCAGCATCTCTTTTCTGTTTATGTTTCTCCATTTCCTGCACACACACACAAAAGAGATTAATAAATCAACCATGTCCAAAAATTCTACTCTGTAGTAACATTATAGAGGATATATAGCCCCTATCCCACCAAAACTATATTAATAAATACAAGGAGAAATGGAAAGTAAATCAACAGCCCCGTACCTCATCTTGTTCACGCCAAGGTTCAAAATTCCTTGTTGCACCCGACTCAACAATATAATCAGAATTTTTTGGATCCGTTTTGTATGTGATCTCTGCGGAGCACTTTGTGCACTTGAAGTAGAATCTGAATATTTGAATACCCAAATAGTTCTGCAAATGATCCCATTGCATGAAAAGAAGTCAGATAAATACTTGAGAATCCACATTATATGCCTCAGTAATTAATATAATTAATTATATGAACACAAAAAACTCCTGAATATAGTAGAATGTTAATAGAACACATTACTTATGCATACAAACCACAGCGGGATAACATTATGCTAACTTTGTCTCTGGTGAATTTTACACTTAATCCAAAGGAAAACCTTCAGCAACAGAAAGCCAATCCTTAATCAATATAGATGTCATGAGTTCATGACACAAAATGACTCTTTTATCAAACTAGAAATACCTAAATGCAGACCAGGGCTTATAGTAGCATTAATTATTCCTCTCCTTATTCAGTTCATTATCAAAAATAGTTTACACATATTTATTCAAAACTCAACACGTGAATTAGCTTTGTGCATGATGTTTCAAAGCAGCAAAATATACTGGTATATTTTGGCTTAAACCCTAAATTGCATAGTTTCCGTCAATTCCAATTTCCAAGATGAATAGAGCAGCTGAAATTATGATAGTAACCGCTTGAAAATAATTGATAAGTACCTACATACCTCGCCTACGGCGTCTTCTTTGCGGGAGTTGAATTTGGTGCCCTTGTAGATATAATTCCCGCAGGTATTGCATCTAACGCTCATTGGAAGCATCATTCGAACCTTCATCTGTTGGTTCTTCGGCTGCCTCCGGCGCGGTATCTTCGCCGGATCGAAATCCGGCGGATAGTACTTGTTCAAAACCTTTCTCTCTCCCATGGTGGCTTCTCAGTCCTCCCTCTCAATCGGATCAAATCAAACGGAATTTAGTAAACACCAGCTCAATATACCTCCAAACAAAACAGAAAAGTCCTTATCAAGCAAGTTCCTACTTGTCTCCTGCAAAAAACACCACCACACCTAGAGGTGAGCAAACGGTCCGTCGGCCGAAAAACTGATTGGAATTTTTTACCATCATAACAGACCGAAACCGATCGAAGTAAATGCTATAACCGACCAAAAAACCAAAAGTTAACAAATTATTCCACGATTAATAATTAAAAATTCTATTGTGCAATACTTGAGACTCCAAGATTAATTTTCTCAAACAAAGTAACTTCTTTGGTTATTTCTCAAAATTTTACATAAAATATTAATGAACAATTAAAGAAAATTTAAAATTTTCAAACCCAATAACACACTGTCCAAGCTCCAGAATTAACTTTCAAACACTATTACACTAACAACAGACTCCAGTGAGCACGATACGATTTTGTATGAAATATGTAAAAATTTAATGTATGAAATCCAGAGAGTCGCGACAATGGCAGCATATAATGTATGAAAGCCCTCTTAATTTTAATATGTAAAAAATAAAAATTTACCTTTAGCCTAGGATTTACAGTGACTTAATCAACAATTGGATCCAGCTGAGTCACCCATGAAAAGAAGTTTTTTTTTTTTTAATAAAAATAAAAATAAGTTCAAAGTGGTTAAATTTTTACCAAAGCACCAAAAACATGATTAGTCCATTAATCAACAATTACTGCTAACCAGTGTTTATGAACTAATTGCATTTTTAGTCCCAAAATAAGTTGTTATTTCACTTGTAGTTCCTAATTATCAATTTTGATATGAGTAGTTCCCCAACTATTGAAAACTGAATACAAACTGTCCCCCAGGTATTGAAAATTAGACATCCCAGATTCCCAGATATAGTCCAGCAAATGAAAATTGATGGAATGGTCCTTCAATTAACAAAACCCCAATGAAGGTCCATTTTTTACCATATCTATTATTGAAATACCCCACTACAAATAGAAAGCTAATTACGAGATCAGTTCACTGTATGCTAGGCTTGGCCCTAAAGAATGGAGGGGTGATGCTCTGCAATGCAATGTTAGAGACCTTCCTTCCCCTCATCACCCCATAATAATGTAAAGCCGGTAACTGCTCCATAGTTTTTTTTGGGTACTCTTCCTTTGGTATTTTCCCTAAATTATATTAACTTCTCTTGTTAGTCTTGCAAGGTACACGAGAACCATATGCAACAATTTCATAGCCAAATAACTCAAATGCAATGTTAAGCTTCAACTCAATCAAATAAAAATCAAGAAATTTTTAGTCTTCCTCGATACTCAAGGCATCCAAGGATCAAGCAATCAGAAATCAAAAATCAAAATTTCCAGATTCGAACTTGGAAGACAGAAAATTCAAAAATCAAGCAAGAAATCGGAGGAGGAACCAGGAAGAGTACCTTTCGTCAGAGAAATTCGGCGGTGAGCGAGTAACTGGTCCGGCAACAGGCGGAGCGGCGGACTAGTCCGGCGAGCTTGGAGCTTTGGCAGTTTGGCAGCAGAGCAGCAGCGATCAGGGTTGGCTCTGAAAGGAAGGCCACGAGTGGGTTCAAAAGTTTTATTTATGAGCCGGTGACCCGACCCGATGCACGCTTCTATGTCTATATCTATATCTATATATCTATATCTATATCTATATTCTATATATAAAAGCCACAAGATTCTGGAAAATAAAAAAAATTTCATTTTCCCGCCCAGTCAAAACTACGTAGTTTTGATGAATTTGTAAAATTATTAGTACAAATCAAATTAACAGTATGAATGCATTTACTGTGTTCACATTTACTGCAACAAACAAAGCATGCTTACAAATTCCAATAACTACAATTTTTTGAAATGCAAATAACTTTTACAATCTACAAGACTAACATTAATTACTTATAGATGAATTTAAAATTCAAAATCACAATTTACATCTAAATCAACAGTATAAATAGATCTCATATCACAACCAATACTACTAACTTTATTTCTGAATTAGATGTAGAGATGCCAGAAGCTCAACCAGAGAGGAAACACCCAGCAAAATCATAGGCTGCCAAGGGAAAGGCATACACAAGCAAAAGCCATGGTCCTTGATGATGAGGATACTTCGTTCCTTACTAATAGGGCTGCTGTGTACTTGGAGATGATGGAAAGGTATATACTTTTTTTTTTAAAAGATATGAATCATACCAAATAGAGAAACATGTTGATGATCACATAACAATTTGAATAGAAAATAGTATAGTAAGATTCAAGCCCAATGTAAAATTTTTTATTAAATCAGATTCAAGACCCTTGAAGTTCAAGAGTTTCAATGCAGCTGATAAGCCTGCCTGGAAGCATTGCTAGCTTCTAACAAAAAGATGATGAATGCAAAAAGGCCTTACTCAGCAACAAATTAGCAAACATGTGATGCATCCTTGCTACTTGAAAGGTATACACTTTAATTTGCAATTTTTGGTGTTTTTAAAACGATTTCTGTTGATTTTTTTTTGGCAAAAGGGTCAAATAGGCCCATGTACTATCATTGATTGTTCATCTAGCACCATGCACTAAAATATGGTCCATCTAGGTCATTATACTACTAATTATTTTTCATCTAGCATATTTCTAACAAGTAACCCATCTAATTTGATGACATGGAAAAATAAAATTAGAAAATATGATGACATGTTATTTATATGGATGTTTTGGATGATTTCTACCCTATTTCATTAATGAAAAAAATAATTTCCTGCAATGAAATAGGGTATAAATCAAAATTGTTATATAAAGTTTTAACTACATGAGTGTATGTATAGCGGGGTATTCACTATCGTTCGGCAATGAGATTTCATGGAAATCGATATATGAAAATTAAATTATTTTTATAATAACTTAAGATATATTGTATTGGGTAAATTTTATTTTATTTTAAAAATAAATTAATATTTTTTGATTTTTAGATAATTGAATAACTTAAGATATTGTATTTTTGGATGATTTCTTGGAAAGAAATAGGGCAGATATCAAAGTTGCTATATAAAGTTTCAACTACAGTGTACTGTGTATGTATAGCGGAGTGTACTGTATATGTATAGCGGGGTATTCAGTGTCGTTCGACAATGAGATTCCATGAAATTTGATATATAAAAATTAAATTATTTTTTAAAAAATAATAAAATTTACCCAATATAATATCTTAAGTTATTATATTTAATTTTAATATATCGATTTTCATGTAATTTCATTGCCGAACAACTTTGAATATCTCACTATACATACACAGTCGTGCAGTACACTGTAATTAAAACATTATATAACAACTTTGATTTCTACCCTATTTCATTGCAAGAAATCATTTTCTTCATTAATGAAATAGGGTAAAATCATCCAAAACATTCATATAAATAACATGTCATCATTTGTTATTATTTTATTTTTCCATGTCAACAAATTAGATGGGTTACTTGTTAAAAATGGGCTAAAAATGCTAGATGAAAAATAATTAGGAATATAATGACTTAGATGGACCATATTTTAGTTCATGGTGCTGGATGAACAATCAGTATTAGTACATGGATCTATTTGACCCTTTTGCCTTTTTTTATATCTCAGGTCCTATTCATTTTGAAGCAAAGCAAAGGGAGATCCCGGTAATATCCATGGCCTTAATTTTTTATTTTATTTTTTTGGGAGGGGCTACCTTCCAATTCCATCCCCATGATTTAAAATTTAAAAAATAGGTATGAACAAAGTAGCCACCAAATATGCATATATAAACTGAATAAGTTAAAAAACATCTGGAAAAAAAATTCGGATTTACCAATCTGCTTGGATTTGATTTTGTTCTAAATGTGAAAAATGTATATAAAATCTAATTGTTTCTAACAAAGCTTTAAGTACATTAGTTTGTTAAGATTATGAAAACAGTTACTCATTTATGGAAAAAAAAAAAAAAAAAAAAAGGAAGACAGTTGAATGATACCTCTTCTGCAAGAATGCCACTCTTCAGAATCTGTTCAATTTGATCTTTCAAAGGAGGCCAATTCAACTGAAGGAAATGCTTCAACAAGAAAGCTCTTGGATCATTTCAAATATTACCTGTATATCATCATTAAACATAAGAGGTGTAGTACAATACTTTGTAAGCAGATCAAAAGCATTGAGGTTAGCAGAAATGAGAGATGTTGTATAGAAGTAGTGCATTATGCAACAATAATAATGTATAAATAGAAAATATAATACGATATATGGGCGTTTTAGGTATTTATTGCCAAATATGTTCTTAATCTATTATGAACAAACTTACCGTTCCTAATTATGGATACGCTATGAAGAATCTACATATGTTTGTCAACACTCCAAAAACCTGATTTGCAGCTATGTAATCAGGAAAATAAAGTATTAGAGAATTCAGTTCTGGAAATGGTAATCAAAAACCAAAGAACAAATACTAAATTAAATCTTATTCCTATAACATTATTGAGAAAAAAAATGATAGAATCATTACTTCTATACAAGTATGGAACTTAAAATAAGATATTCATTGATGTAGATTAAAATAAAAACCACACTGTGACTAAATATATTGTTATTTGCAATAACATAAAAGTGAACAAGATTTCATTTTAATCTTATGTTTTAGATTGCTATAATTTAAACAAATAAGTAAAATGACTTTTAACATTGATGTTTTTTTTTTCTTTCTAATAATAGAAATTTCTCATAAAAGGAAAAAAAAAATAATATGCAGAGAAAATGAGAAAATGAAATAGAATTTGCAAAATTTTATTTGCAAATTAAAAATAGAGTATTTTAGAGAAATCAACAAACAGTTATGTGAAATGTGCTAAGTTCAATAAACACTCTGTTTAAATTATAAATAAAAAACTATTAAAAATAAATTTGAAAAACAGGATCTCCCCATGAGAGAAAGAACTCAACAAAATAATTCAACTTATGTCAGATATCAAGCTAAGGGTCATATCAGACTTAAAGTTGGAAGGTATTGGATAATAAATTACCTATGCACAATACTAGAGCTGTAATTTAAAAACAGTGTCATTGTTTGAAACTTTAACTCAGTTTATGTGAACTTCTGACAGACAGCAAGAACCAAATAATATGTAAAAGTAAAGAGGACAAGTAATTTAAATGGAAAAAGGATAGTTACAGTTAAATCTGAAAAAGGTAATACATAAGTAAACCTACAAGTAGTTTGAAATTTGGTGTTTGCTGGAAATTAAGAATATTTGTCCAAACACACATAACCAAAGAGCTGTGTATAACTTGATTCTGAGACCAATCTAAGAGAACATAAAAGCAATAGTCTTCCAATGATAGGAAACCTTTAAAGGTTAATTTCTAAAGATAGCATAGTTCGGTTGCTCAAGTGCAAAATTTAAGTAATTGAATATACAGATTACCAATTCAAATTACTAAGGGGAAGAACAATCACTGCTCGCTCACTCATATATCTCATCTTATAATTATTGCTTTCAGTTTCGAGATTATTCAATTACATTCAGATGAGCATTGTCTCATCTAATTTTTAGAGGATCATTGTTTCTAATATCATCTCAATTAGTTTAGATTAACAGTCCTTTTAAAGCAGTTAGAGACTATTAGGAATCAACTACCCAATTAACTTATCATGTCCAAATACTTAGCTGGGTACTCATACAGGGTCAGAGGTAATAAAATTGTTAAACAAATAAGACAGCCATAGCAAGATCCATAGCAAAATCAGAGTAATATATATGACAGCAGTTTAGGTCTAAGTGAATGTGACTGGCTTTTCATAGCAAATATGCAACAACCATAGCAAAATCCTGGATAGTACATGAATTCGTAGCAAAAACAAATAAGAATCAGTAGAACTTTTAGATTACAAATTATGGAACAGCTAACAATGTTATGATAAAAAAATTTTAGGAAAATACTTATGTAGGTTGGGATTCAAAATCCGTGTCCTATGATAATTCCAACTGAAGCTTCAATTCCCAACCTAGATGAAGGAAATATTACAAATAGCGTTAAAAGGATCAAAATCACAAAATCAACAATAAAACAACATGCAAGAGGAATCTGACATTAGATAAATACAAAGGAAGCTAAAGGTGAGGAGAGGCAAAAAATTGAATACATGAAAAAAATTGAGAAAATTGAAATCAAAGATGCATATTTACTGTGAGGGGAGGCCGTGGCTAGACCGGCGGGACGCGGCGACGATGGAGCTCGGACTACGTGACGGCGGCTTGAAGCTTTAGCGTGAGGGCGGTGTGGCGAGGGACGACAGTGACTACGGTGAGGTAAGGGACTGAGACGCAGATGGACAGATGGAGTGATAGACTGCAGATCGGCTGAGGGATTGAGGGCGTGAGGGAGTGAGGAGGAAAAAAAGAAGGAAAAAAAAAACAGAGGGCGTCAGAGTGTGAGACTGAGAAAAATAAAGGGGAGATTAGGGTATATATATTAATGTATATGTATACTCCTAAATTGTTATAAGATTCAACTTTTAATGTTCCTATGATTAATAATTTTATGCCAAAGGCCTTGTGGTCAAGTGGTATGAAGTTATTCTCCCAAGTGAAAGGTCATGGGTTCGAGCAATGTTGACTTTGTTGGGCTTAGTAGGTTACTACAAATAACAGTGTCATGATACAACATTTTATATGATATACATTTATAAAAAGTAAACTATATATGTGTTTGTGTGTGTATATATATTCAAATAACTGGCAAAATTAAATTTTCAATACCATTAATGGTTGAACATGTTAAAAATTTTTAGTTTAAAATTATTTTTCATTTTTAGATTCGGTGATGTTACAAATTGTAAATCCGAAAGGTTCACATATATAATAAAATTTATTAACTTGGAAATAAACCTAATTCAAACATAAATACCAATTATGCATCTTTTAAATTTAAATATATATTCCATAATCAATTTAATAATTTCAACAAAACATTTAAAGTATTTCCATTTCTTAAAAAAAAAAAAACTTTTTCCCTTATTTTAATTTTTTATGCATTTCTTTCCAGTTTCATAATATTGTTTTTAAATGTGTGTTCATAAATATTTAAAAATTTTCTTAAATACATGCATATACTTAAAAATTAAAATTAAAATTCTAATTTTGTTCATTTCTAAATGTAATTATTTTAATTTGTAAAGAATTAGAAAAGATATGTACTTGCCAAGGACCTTGTAGTCTAGTAGCATCAAATCCTTCCCTTTATATGGGAGGTGGTGGGTTCGAGCCTCAGTGGGGGCAATAAATATTGACTTTTGTGCTTTAATAGGTTGAGAAAGTAGTTATGAACAGATACTGCATTGTAATAAAGTTAGTAGTATTCAAAAAAAGATATGTACTTCAACCACTAATGTGATTTACAATGAAGTTTTAAATAATTTATAATATTCATTTCCTTTTATTCAACTATTAAAAAACATTATTACGTTTATTATTTACACATTTAAAATTTAAAATTTTAATTTAGTTAGACATACATTTTAATTTTTATACCTTTATATACTAAAAATCTTTTTTTATATAATTTATAAATAATACTATATAAATTTAACTTTAATTATTATAATATTTTACTATAACAAATAACTTATATATTTTCACAAATTTGTCCGTGCATCACACGGGACAATAGCTAGTAACCATAAATGGGCCTTTTCATTTCTCTATTATGGGTGAGCAAACGGTTCGTCACTTAAACCAAAAATGGGCCTTTTAATTTCTCTATGCCTCGAAGGCCTATCTTTAATTTCTTGGACGATCAAATAAGAGACCAAACGATGAGAACTATTGTAATTGTATTGAATAACTCAAACTGTATCTATTCATATTACATTGGTATATATACAAAGGAGTCACAGATAGAGCAGGACTAGGACTTATAATCTAACACAACTACTCAGAGACCTAATACTCCCCCTCAAGCAAAGAGTATAGGAATAACCTGTAGCTTGTCTCTAAGAAAGGAAAACATGGGCCCTGCAAGTGGTTTGGTAAAAATGTCAGCTAGCTGATCCTTGGTGGAGATAAAATTCACCTTAATGTCACCCGAAGCAACCCTGTCCCTAACGAAATGATAGTCAATCTCAACATGTTTGGTGCGAGCGTGGAATACCGGATTGACACACATGTAGGTGGCACCAAGGTTGTCACACCAAAGCTTGGGAACCGGAATGCTAGGGGCACCTATCTCACACAGCAGGGAGAGGATCCAAACCACTTCAGCACAAACATCTGCAAGAGCCTTATATTCAGCCTTGGTAGAAGACCAAGCGACCGTCTTCTGCTTTTTGCACACCCAGGAGACGAGATTGGTGCCAAGAAACACAGAATACCCGCTGGTGGATTTGCGGTCTTCTAGACAGCCGGCCTAGTCAGAATCAGAGAATGCATGGAGTTCAGTCGAAGTAGACTTCCGGAGGCGAAGACCCAAAGTAATAGTAGCCTTGACATACCTTAAAACCCTCTTTAACTGCTCCTAGTGCGTGGTAGTAGGAGCATGCATGTGCTGGCAAAGAAAATTGACCGCATAAGAAAGATCAGGCCTTGTAACAGTCAAATACTGCAATGCACCCGCAATACTCCTATACCTAATGGGATCATCATATAGATCTGTACTGACTGTGGTGGATTTCGTCAAAGACAGCGGAGTAGCAAGTGGCTTACAGTCTGTCATACCAGCACGCTTGAGAATGTCAGCCATGTACCTGCGCTGCGAAAGCATAATACCATCAATACACTTGATGGTCTCAATCCCAAGAAAAAACCCAGGCTCCCCAAGATCACGAATCTTGAAAGTAGTGGATAACTTGGAGAGCAGAACATCCATCACAGCCTGATCATTACTCATAACTAGAATATCATCAACATACACGAACAGATAAATAATAACAGAGGCTTGAGAGAAATAAAACAACGATACATTAGTCTTAGAAGCCTTGAAACCAATAGATAATAAGAAACCATGCAACCGAGTGAACCAGGCCCTCGGAGCCTGCTTCAAACCATACAGAGACCTCTTAAGTAAGCAAACATGATCAGGAAACTCTGAGTCAATATAACCAGGAGGCTGACGCATATAAACTGTCTCACTCAGGTGACCATTCAGAAAGGCGTTGTGTACATCAAGTTGCCTTACCGGCCAACCACATGAGAGAGCAAGAGAGAGTATCAACCTAACCGTGGTAGGCTTAACCACCGGGCTGAATGTGTCAAAGAAATCTTGCTCGGGAACCTGATTGAACCCCTTAGCTACCAACCTGGCTTTGTACCTCTCGATCGAACCATCATCCTTCCACTTAGTGCGGAAAACCCACTTACAGCCAATGACATTCATCGCAGGGGTAGAAGGAACAAGGCACCAAGTCTGATTCTACAAGAGGGCATTAAACTCCTGATCCATAGCCTCCCTCCATTCCGGAAATTTCACCGCCTACGTGTAACAAGTGGGATCTGCAGCAAGAACCTGCACAGTCAAACCAGTAGCCGGAGCAACAGAACGACTCCTAGTAGCCATGGAATGAGTCCGCTCAGTGGGACGTGTGGTACGACCTCGAGGATGCTCATGAGGACGCCGTTGTGGCACCACAGCAGGAGCCGAGGGAGTGCCCAGAGGCCGAGCAGCCGAGGAAGAGATGACCGACTCAGCCCAGGGAGCGGGCGCACAGTCTGAAGGAGCTTGCAAAACAGTCTTGGCAGCAAAGGGAAAAACACCATCATCAAAACAAACATGATGACACACATAAATCTTATTAGTCTGCAGGTCCATGCATCTATAGCCTCTAAAAGGCTCAGGATAACCTAAGAAAACACAAGGAGACGACCTATAAGACATTTTATGACGATTATACGGGCGCAAATGCGGATAACACAAATAGCCAAAAACACGAAGAAAAGAGTAGGAGGGCGGAGATTTGAGTAACAGTAGGTGAGGACTCGAGCCATTGAGAGTAGGAGAAGGCAATTTGTTAATAAGAAACACAGTAGACTCAAAAGCAAAATGCCAGAAACGAGAAGGTACGGAAGCACGAGACATAAGAGCAATACCAGTTTCAACAACATGCCTGTGCTTACGTTCCACACGACCATTCTGCTCATGTGTGTAAGCACAGGACTGCCTGTGATTCATACCCAGTTGCATAAAAACAGAATGCAATTTCTTATATTCAGCACCCAAATCAGATTGAATAGCCTTAATCTTGCAATTAAAGGAACGTTCAACAAGACAACGAAAACGCTCAAAAACAGAGTATATATCAGACTTTAATTTCATTGGGAAATACCAAGTAAAACGAGAATAGTCATCCACAAACAATACAAAATAACGATAACCATCAGAGAACATTACAGGAGCAGGACCCCAAATGTTTGTATACACTAAATCAAGGACACTCGAACTAACAGACTCAACGCGTGGCAATGGGAAACGCGCAGATTTACCCATTTGACACGCAGAACATAAACTAGAAGTAGATTTATTAGACTCACTAACCGAACAAGACTGTAGGACTCGACTAAAAACACGCTGATGTGGATGACCCAAACGATCGTGCCACGTAGAGGCCGAAGCACGAGCAGACAGAAAAGTAGAAGGTGGAACGCCAGAAACCGGTAGGGTATAGAGTTCACCAGAACTATTGCCCCGCAGAAGGATTTCCTTGGTCTGAATATCATTCACAACAAAAAACGAAGGGTGAGACTCAAAAAAGACATTGTTATCCGTGGCAAACCGTTGCACAGATAACAAAGAAGCAGATAAAGCAGGAACATGTAAAATATTGGACAAACGAAGAGGCCTAGAGGAAGCAGATAGAGAGGCATGACCAACATTACTAATAGATAAATGCGTACCGTCACCTACACGTAATATGTCACTACCACCATAAGCTTCTGAACTGGAGAGAGCAACTATGTCAGGAGTGGCGTGGTGTGTAGCGCCCGTGTCAGGAAACCAAGTGTGAGGAGACGAACTGGCCTGCGAAGACTCCCCGTGATACACGAATTAGGCTTGCGGATTAAAACCGTGCGGCAACCTGTAACAGGACAAAGCAGAATGGCCAAAATTCCAACAAATTTGGCATTGAAGCTGCTGCTGCCGTCCACAGCCATGTCCACCTCCCCCGCGCTGCGACTGCTGCCGGCCAGATCCACCACGCCACGGACGACCACCGCGCCCTCTCTGCTGGTTCTAGGAATGGCAACGGGGCGGGGCGGGGGCGGGGAGGGGTATCCCCGTCCCCGTCCCCGGCGGGGAAGGGGAAAAATTCCCCATCTCCGTCCCCGCGGGGAATTTGGCGGGGACGGGGAATCCCCATCCCCGGTCAACTCCATGTCAAAGTGTTATTTTAGTACAATTTTAAAAAAAAAAACAAAAAAAAACAATTTTAAAAATACAAACTACCGAAGTTCAAATTCCAATCTAAAAATAGCAAATACAAATTAAAAATAGTCCAAATGTAGAACGTTCTTCAAATAGTTTGTATACNGGTATCCCCGTCCCCGTCCCCGGCGGGGAAGGGGAAAAATTCCCCATCTCCGTCCCCGCGGGGAATTTGGCGGGGACGGGGAATCCCCATCCCCGGTCAACTCCATGTCAAAGTGTTATTTTAGTACAATTTTAAAAAAAAAAACAAAAAAAAACAATTTTAAAAATACAAACTACCGAAGTTCAAATTCCAATCTAAAAATAGCAAATACAAATTAAAAATAGTCCAAATGTAGAACGTTCTTCAAATAGTTTGTATACTAATTTCATTTAGTTCATTACTTAATTAACAATATACTAATTTAACATATACTAATTTCATTTAGTTTATTTAGTTGATTACTTAACTAACAGTATATATACTAATTAACATGCATTTACAGTATACTAATTAACAAATTTAGTAAACAAATTACACAGTATACTAATTATATATTTTTAGTAAACAAATTTAGTAAACTATATATATATATATATATATATTTAACATATACTAATTTCATTTAGTTTATTTAGTTGATTACTTAACTAACAGTATATATACTAATTAACATGCATTTACAGTATACTAATTAACAAATTTAGTAAACAAATTACACAGTATACTAATTATATATTTTTAGTAAACAAATTTAGTAAACTATATATATATATATATATATATTTAACATATACTAATTTCATTTAGTTTATTTAGTTGATTACTTAACTAACAGTATATATACTAATTAACATGCATTT